>NC_083772.1:46818457-47025957 GCF_963514075.1 Conger conger | reverse complement strand
CCTCTCTCTCTCCCTCTCTCTGTCTCTCCCCCTGTCCTCCCTCTCTATCTCTCTGTCTCTCCCCCTGCCTCTCTCTCTCCCTCTCTCTATCTCTCTCTAACTCTTTGTCCCCCCTTTCCCTCTCTCTGTCTCTCCCTCTCTCTCTCTCCTTCGCTGCTTCTCTCTCCCTCTCTCCCTTTCTCTCCCCCTCTTTCCCTCTATCAGTCCCCCCTCTCCCTTTCTCCTTCCACTCCCCCCTCCCTCTCTCTCACTCCCCCCCTCTCCCTCTCTCTCTACCCCCCTTCTCTCCCCTCCCCCCTCTCTCTCCCCTCCCTCTCTCCCCCCTCCCTCCCCCCTCGCTCTCTCTCTCTCCCCCCCTCTCTCTCTCTCCCCCTCTCTCTCTCCCCTCCCTCTCTCCCCCCTCCTTCCCCCCTCTCCCCCTCTCTCTCTCTCCCTCTCCCCCCCCTCTCTCTCTCCCCCCTCTCTCTCCCCTCCCTCTCTCCCCCCTCCTTCCCCCCTCTCCCCCCTCTCTCTCTCTCCCTCTCTCTCTCTCCAGGCCAGACTCTTATAAACTGCCGCTCGGTGCTGTACATGCCCGATTCCCACCGAGGCCCAGGGGAGACCCACAGTAGCGCAAAAAAAAAAATTGTTTTCTTCTTGAAGTCATTCCCTGCATACATTACTGCTTATGACTTGCTTATCATCTGTTAAATACGTGGCAGAAAGAAGATGCCTATTAAGACTCATTTTCTAATCTTTTTTATATTTCCCCCCAAATAAAACTAATTTCTGTAATTTGTTGCACAACGTAATGAGCTCTGAAATTGTTGGGATTAATTTTGTGTTTGTCTGTTCAATCGGGTAGAATTGGCTCAGTCTCTCATTTCTGGGCTACTCTCATCAACACATACAGTATACAGGAACTCTCAGCTCATATACAGGAACTCTCAGCACATAGACAGGAACTCTCTCAGCTCATATACAGGAACTCTCAGCACATAGACAGGAACTCTCTCAGCTCATATACAGGAACTCTCAGCACATAGACAAGAACTCTCAGCACATATACAGGAGCTCTCAGCTCATAGACAGGAACTCTCAGCTCATATACAGGAACTCTCTCAGCACATATACAGGAACTCTCAGCTCATATACAGGAACTCTCTCAGCTCACATACAGGAACTCTCAGCTCATATATAGGAACTCTCTCAGCATATATACAGGAACTCTCAGCTCATATAGAAACTCTCTCAGCTCATATACAGGAACTCTCTCAGCACATATACAGGAACTCTCAGCTCATATAGGAACACACTCAGCTCATATACAGAAACTCCCTCAGCACATACAGAAACTCTTTCAGCACATATACAGGAACTCCCAGCACATATACAAGAACTCTCTCAGCACATATACAGGAACTCTCAACACATATACAGGAACTCTCAGCACATATACAGAAACTTTCACACACTTGGGTTTTCAGTGAACTTGTTGAGTGTACATCCTAAGTGGGTGAGGCTTATTCCACCGGTTACCCCATATATAACAAGCGATTTGTGGGCATTCTACGGGTTGGTGGTTCTGGGAAAAAAGGAGGGGAAATGACCTGTTTGGATTAATGAGCTGGCACAGAAGGCGTGGATAGTAGAGGGGTTCTCTGGAGAGGAGAGAACAAATCTCCTGAGTGCTCTTTGCTGGATGGCGTATGGCTGCTCTGAGTGTGCATTGTTTGTGTGTGTCTGTGTGTATTTGTGTGTTGTTTGTGTGTGTCTGTGTGTGTTTGTGCGTTTTTTGTGTGTGTCTGTGTGTATTTGTGCGTTGTTTGTGTGTGCCCATTCCTGTGTTTGTGAGGGCCATATTCTTTTCTTAAACAATTTGTAAAACATGCGATGCCAGACAGAAAAGCCTAGCATGGCTCCATAGAGAGGTTGTTCTTTCGTTGCGCCATTACTGCTTGATGGATAGGAGAGAGGGTTCGTTCCTCTGAGGGTGTACTGTTGGTCTGATTCCCAGGTGGGGCTCGACACTCCGAAGGCACTGAACATGAACTGCTTGTGATGCTGGAGCCGAACAGACTGAATTTCCCGGTTGAAATAGGAGTAACATTCCTTTATTCAGCTCCACATCATGGCAGTGTTGCCATCCCCAGCCTCACCGGGCGCTGGCTGGGAACATTACTGTACAGGCGTTTAGCAGACGCTCTTATCCAGAGTGACGTACAACACAGCGCAAAATATGTTGAAGACCCTAGTGGAAAGTACAGTTGCAAGGCCAGGAGTGATCACAGATAAAACCTGAACCCTTGAAGAGTACATCAACTTCCCAATTAGCATACCACGGTTAGCAGCTAGAATACTCCAAATACTAAGATAATTATACATAAGTGCAATTGTAACTTATAGCATACACATGGCTAATTATAGCATCGATGTAGGGAGGGAGAGGTGAGTTTTCAGTCTGCGCTTGAAGACGGTCAGAGACTCAGCTGTTCTGACATCCACAGGGAGGTCATTCCACCACCGTGGGGCCAGAACAGACAGCAGTCGTGACCGAGAAGTCCAGGTGTGATGAGGGGGAGGTGCCAGGCGTCCAGAAGTAGTGGAATGAAAAAGTCTGGCCGGTATAGGGTCTGACTAGCGTTTGGATGTATGCAGGGGCCTCGGTTTCCTTTAAACGTGGAAGAGGGCAGTACTGCATGGTGTGGGGGAGGGGCTTGTGTCTCCATGTTTGAGGGAGAAGGTCACATGCTGCTGAGAGTGGGGAGCACATTTGTGTGCATTTGTATTTCTGTACTTTGTTTAATTGTCGTGTGATATGAATTGTAATTTTGTACTCTGTTGTGCTGCTTTCCTTGGCCAGGACTCTCTTGCTAAATATATTTGTAATCTCAATAAGACTATTCCTGGTTAAATAAAGGATAAATATTTATGTGAAAATACATCTATTATTTCATTTATCTGTTCATATTTCAGTGGGATGGTGCTTATCCAGGACTCGGTATATATGAACGGATTTCCAGGGAATGAGGTCATGTTGGTCTGCTAGCAGGCAGGATTTCTGCTCGGCTGGGTCAGGCAATGAGGAAACGGACGTGGTGTTGAGGTGCGCCTCCATCAGCGCTGAGGTGCGCCTCCATCGTACAGGAGGAACAGGGACTCGGTGGGGCCCAGCTGGGAGGGAATCGGACGAATGTGCAGGACCTCGGCTTGGTTTGTGTTACCTTGGCGATAGCAGCCTGCCTCTGTCGGATCCGTACTGAGCTGTTTAACCTGGTGCCACCGTGTATTGGACCCCAGCCCCCGCGCAGTGCCAACCCTTCACCGCACAGCCTGCTGGGAAGCCTGTGACAATACACCTGCCGCGGGAATGTCATCTAAATTCACCACAAAGTATCTAAAAAATAAAACATGTTCATAACGAGTGAAATCTGTCCTGAAATGAAATAATTTTGATGAAAAGCCATTGCATTGATGTGGAACTGTTTTTATTTTACTCTTTTGTGTTTGTTTGGGGATCTTTTCACCCACGCACTGCGTTTTGGGTGTACTGGCAGTGGAAGATTATGACGTTTTTATGGGTGTTGTCCGCTCCTGCCGACAGTATCTATGGTTTTAATGAGCCGTAATGGCTGCTTTTTAAAACAGCCTTTCCTCCCGTGGTTTAATGAGCCGTAATGGCTCATTAAATGGTTTCTTTTGCATAGATTTGTACTGCAGTGACTGCAGCGATTGGGGTACAAGTGCTGTGATTAGTTTATGCCAACTGATGGTTACACTACATGTTATTTGGCTGACACTTTTATCCAAAGTGACTTACAGGTGATTGGACTAAGAAGGAGACAATCCTCCCCTGGAGCAATGCAGGGTTAAGGGCCTTGCTCAAGGGCCCAACAGCTGTGGGGATCTTATCGTGGCTACCGGGGATGAAACCACAGACCTTGCGGGTCCAAGTCATACTACCTCCTTATGTTACTTCTCCTGCCACCACTACTACAGCTACTACAGCTCTCTCCACCTACACCCACAACAAACAGACTGTATTACTATTACACCAGCTACTGTTAATACGGCTGCCACTTCAGTGGTGATTATAATGGAAATGATGACTGGCAGGCAATGCTGTAGCATCTTAACACAATACCATGCGTCTAGCTCTGCGATGTGAGTAACAGGTCATCACTGAATCTGTTTTCTTAAAAAAAAAGAAGATGTTTCATCACAATGAGCTGGCTGCAGTGAGGGCCTTTGTATCGCCCAGCCAGTCCTCTGAAAGGAACCGGAGAATAGGGTGAATAAATAAGTCATCTGTAGCTGTTCGGCTATTTTAAGTGTTCTGGCAGCCGCGCCGTGAAGTCGCTCGGCACTCCTCTCAGCGCCATTAAGAATTTACCGCGGGAGGGAGGCGCAGAAGTAGGCCAGAGCGAGGACCGCACGAAGGACACACTCACCCCAATCCCCAAACTGATGCGGACACACACACACACCAAACCACCCACAGACACACACACACTCACACACACACCAAACCACCCACAGACACACACACACACTCACACACACACCAAACCACCCACAGACACACACACACTCTCACACACACACACACACACACCCAACCACCCACAGACACACACACACACACACCCAACCACCCACAGACACACACACACTCACACACACACACACACACACACCCAACCACCCACAGACACACACACACTCTCACACACACACACACACCCAACCACCCACAGACACACACACACACACACCCAACCACCCACAAACACACACACACTCACACACACACACACACACACACCCAACCACCCACAGACACACACACACTCTCACACACACACACACACCCAACCACCCACAGACACACACACACACACACCCAACCACCCACAAACACACTCACAAGCACACACAACGTGAGTGGACCCCTGGGGGGGTGGCCCAATACTGTAACACCAAACAGAAGGATGAGAGGACTGAAGGATGAAGGTATTGGAGTATCAGAACGCAGAAGGGCCAGAGACGGAGGTGAGGGGCTGGGAGAAGGGCCAGAGACGGAGGTGAGGGGCTGGGAGTTTGGGGGAGACAGAGACGGAGGTGAGGGGCAGGGAGAAGGGCCAGAGACGGAGGTGATGGGCTGGGAGAAGCTGAAGGGCCAGAGACGGAGGTGATGGGCTGGGAGAAGCTGAAGGGCCAGAGACGGAGGTGATGGGCTGGGAGAAGCTGAAGGGCCAGAGACGGAGGTGATGGGCTGGGAGAAGCTGAAGGGCCAGAGACGGAGGTGATGGGCTGGGAGAAGCTGAAGGGCCAGAGACGGAGGTGATGGGCTGGGAGTTTGGGGGAGACAGAGACGGAAGTGAGGG
Source organism: Conger conger (assembly GCF_963514075.1). Taxonomy (NCBI): domain Eukaryota; kingdom Metazoa; phylum Chordata; class Actinopteri; order Anguilliformes; family Congridae; genus Conger; species Conger conger. Next base: position 47,020,591 of record NC_083772.1, on the reverse strand, counting down.
GCTGGGAGTTTGGGGGAGACAGAGACGGAGGTGAGGAGCTGGGAGTTTGGGGGAGACAGAGACGGAGGTGAGGGGCTGGGAGAAGGGCCAGAGACGGAGGTGATGGGCTGGGAGTTTGGGGGAGACTGAGACGGAGGTGAGGAGCTGGGAGTTTTGGGGAGACAGAGACGGAGGTGAGGAGCTGGGAGTTTGGGGGAGACAGAGACGGAGGTGAGGGGCTGGGAGAAGGGCCAGAGACGGAGGTGAGGAGCTGGGAGTTTGGGGGAGACAGAGACGGAGGTGAGGGGCTGGGAGTTTGGGGGAGACAGAGAGGGAGGTGTGGGGCTGGGAGTTTGGGGGAGACAGTGTTTAAAGCGTCCCCATCTGCTGGGTGCGGGCGCACCACTCTGCTGCCCCCTATGGATAAGCAGGCTAACAGGGGACGGCTCGCTGCGGTGTCCTTACTCTGCTGTCAGGCATGTTTCAGTCCCGTGCCAAGAAACTACAGGCAAATGAACAGATCATTTGCTCCTTTAATATTCACCGGCATTGAAAATGCATCAGTGCGTACAGACTGACATATTATTGCGCATTTGGACATTGTATCGCACACCACATCCTCTGCTAACGCAGGAGGTTTCAATTTATGCAGTGTGACAGTACAGTGTGGCAGCCTACTAATGTGCGTTTTGTAAAATAAGAAATTAGACGGTTCTGTTGAGACCTGATCTTAGACTGTGTTATCCGTCCCTCTGTGTGTTCTTGCGTCTCACAGTGGAGCATCTTGCATGCTCATACCCTAACTATAAATCTGATTTACAATTCTCCAAATTCTTGTCTGAATGCCACTGTCTATTTTTAAAGCCAACCTACAGTATGAGGAAAGTGCTTTGAGAGAGAAAACTACTTCAAAAAGCTTACACATTCACATGGATTAGTGGAAATATATTGCTTTTTCACGGTTGATGTAACAATTCGGAGTGGATTTTTTTATAGCACAATTCTGCTCTTGGCTTGTGCTGTGTGTTCGCCCAAGGACAATGCTGATCTAGCCAGTTCCCAAAATTCAAAAAGTAACCACAGTCCCTGAAAAAACAAGATTAGGGACTAACCTGGGGCCTGTATCACAAAGCAGGCTTACTGAGTTAGCCAGATAACTGCACTGAGTAAAAACCAGAGCCCAAATCTGGAACATGGACTGAAGCAAAAACTGCTGTTCAGGGATTTACTAGTTAACTCAGTAATCCTGCTTTGTGGGTTTTTTACACTGTGCAGTTATCAGGCTAACTCAGTAATCCTGCTTTGTGGGGTTTTTACACGGTGCAGTTATCAGGCTAACTCAGTAATCCTGCTTTGTGGGTTTTTTACACGGTGCAGTTATCAGGCTAACTCAGTAGTCTTATTTTGTGGGGTTTACTCAGTGCAGTTATCAGGCTAACTCAGTAGTTCTTCTCTGTGGGGTTTACTCTGTGCAGTTATCAGGCTAACTCAGTAGTCCTTCTCTGTGGGATTTACTCCATGCAGTTAGCAATTGTCAGGCTAACTCAGCAATCCTGCTCTGTGGAACAGGCCTCAGAGGGACAGACAGAAGGGCGGAATTGAGATCCTGTTTCTATGTCAACTTTGGTTCCTCCTTCCCTCTGCTAACTTTCCATTCTACTGCAAAGAAACACTGTTTGTTTTCTTCTTCACACCCTTACACTCCTCCTTTCTAACAAGTCTTTCTGTGCATCACACACATTATCCAGAGATTCTGGAGCTATCTGCCTTCTTGTCAAGAGCTGCAAAATGCTGATGGGTGAGGTTGAAGTGGGCAAACACTGGGATAGGAGTTTCCCATTTCCTCAGCGTATTAGAACGTGAATGGGATGAAACAGACAGGTGACCTCAGGTGACTGGTGAATCGGGGGATCAAAGGAGTCAGTGACCCATGTCAGCTGGCTTTCAGAGATCGCATCACGCTGGCTGTTGGGTAATTACTGGAGCCTGGGGGTCTGAGAGTTTGAGAGTCTGCATTGTGTTAGTCTTTTGGTCAATAAATCAACATCCACTCTGCTGATGACTAACTCACCCACAACAAGGATTTTTAGCACCACAAGAGCTAGTATCATTGGAGCATGACAGCACAAGGATCACGTCTCTAGATGGTCAATGCTTAATGTTGAAACTTTGTTCTCATTGTGAATATCCTTTAACAGGGGGTGTCGTTGAAGACATCCTGTTACCGAATAGAACCTTCTAGAATAATAGAGGGGATGGGGGAGCTGATGTCTGTTTTTCTAGGCTGGCCGTCTGTTTTTATAGGCTGACCGTCTGTTTTTCTTGGCTGACTGTCTGTTTTTCATGGCTGACCGTCTGTTTTTCTAGACTGATCATCCAGGCTGTCTGTACTGCAGTGGCCACGACTCCATAATGCTGGAAGTCGATTCAGATTTTCTGGATTCTGACTTAATGAGGAAGGAGGATATGAGCTCCTGTTCGTATTGGAGGACAGCCCTCCTGAGATTCACACACACACTGTCTGTGCAGACTCCCTGACAGCAGCAATCTACATCAGTCCTCCTCAGCAAGAGACTGTGTGTCATTACAGACACAGGGCACATTCCAACACTCATCTTTCACTCTCACGCATAACACAGATTATGAACTTGTTATAGTATTATCATATTATACTATTATTATTATACACTATTATAACTTTAATTTTGTTTGGGAATATGGGAGAGTACAGGTATGCTATGTAGGGATAGGTACACATGTATGTTCAATATCTGTTATATATATTAAATTGATATTGCAAGATCAATTGGTCACTGCTTTCTTTTAAATTTAATGTATGATGGGAGATGAAGACTACCAAGTGGACTATAAAGGTATATTCTATGCTATTCCTTTGAATGTTTGAAAATAATTCAGTCACCTGGTACAAACAGAACAAAGAATTTCTTCCAGAATTGGCCCTGTGGGTCTTTATGTTCAGGCCATATCTGAAATGGAACCAGGCCTGTATTTTCAGGCCCTATCTGAAATGGAAGTATGGCTGTATCTTCAGGCCCTATCTGAAATGGAAGTATGGCTGTATCTTCAGGCCCTATCTGAAATGGCAGCAGGGCTGTATCTTCAGGCCCTATCTGAAATGGAAGCATGGCTGTATCTTCAGGCCCTATCTGAAATGGAAGCATGGCTGTATCTTCAGGCCCTATCTGAAATGGCAGCATTGCCTTCGAGGACTCACCCACATATGAGTAACCTAGTTCAGGGCCCCCTCCCCCACTGTCTCGTTCCATTTTCCTCCCCCCCAGATCCCACATCTCCACTGCTATGTGCAGTTTATTCTCAGTAAATATGTCAGGTCGAGTGGATTACTCCTGTGGGATCACCCACATGTTTTGCCTGTTGTTTGGAGCTGGTGGTGCTGTAGGATTGTGGATTATTTGGGGAATCTCTGCCCATGGTGTGGGCCAGTAGGGTGCACGGGGCCAAGCAGCCTGGGCAGGGTCGTGTGTTGTGTCAGGGTCATGGTGTATTTTTAGCAGAAAACGGAGACGTAGTTTAAACAATTGCATTCCTAAGGAAGCAGAGAAAAGTCTACAGCAAGCATCTCAAACTTTAGTCCCAGTTGGCCACAAATTCTGCCATTTATTTCAGGCAATTGAGATGAGGTGTGGTGGACTCTTTAGCCAATCCCTCACATGTGTACTATTTACCATTACCATCTTTGGAGTCAATTTTCTCAAAACTTGATTTTGGACAATATTACAGGACCATTCTTCTCAGTGCATTGTCATCCTATCATCATGAAACTTTGCAAACCTTTACTCCATATCCAGGAGCGTGTCTTTTTATTTTCCTGTTATTAGCTTTAGGGGTGGGTACAGCATCACAAATCTCATTGTTGGATGCTGAAATTTCATCATTGTTCTTCATGAAAAAATCAGAAATTTCTAGAACAAAACAATCTTCAAACATGTTTTATTTAGAATATGAAAGAATTATAACGATAACTTACTTGGTTCAGATTATCTTTTTAAGTCCTCATGATAATTGAACGATGTACGTCTGGAATGATCTGGCATTTTCGGCGGAAGATAACCTTAAGGTGGTGGTGAGGGCAGACAGAATTGTCACAGAAGTGTCCCAAATTACCTGAATTCACCCTACCGAAACCGAGCAGATGCTGTGGCCCTCCAGGATCTAAGCTTCAGACGCCTCCTCTAAAGCACGGGTATGATGAATGCACCAGTCATGTAGAAGATTTAGTCCTTTTTTTCATCAGTGCATAAAACAAAAGTGTAAATGGGTGGGGTGAGTCATTTAACTGTGTTTATGAGTGTTTGTTTTTATCCAAAGGGTATTGGCCTTTTTCTTTTTTCATATTAACTAATAAAGCCTTTTATTTGATTCTTGTATGGTTGTTCTGAGGCCGTAATATAACTCCCTGCAGTAGGAATGGAGTGGCATTGTAATTCCTCATAAAGTGCTCTGCCAACTCAACCGATTAAGCAATCAATCAAAGACCGACCGTCAGCTCCCTCGCTAAGCAAAATGTTGTTTTTTAAAAAAAAGTGTTTTATTTCATTTCAGCAGTGCGAGGCTTCTGGTCATCACTACGGAAAGCCAAGCTGAGAGGCGTCCCAAATAGGTTTTACCTCCTGAACATCTGGGGCTAACATCTGTAGGTTTCAGGAGGAGATTACCAAGCGCCTGCAGAGTGGGGGCCAGCATTCATCTTTCATCAGGTGCTGAACCATAATGCACAGCTTCTGCGAGAGCCTCACTGCAGATACCCGCTCTGCACCGGGACACAAGCAGACCGGCAGAACTGGGACACACACTTTACCAACAAACAGGAAATACTCTATAATAAGTATAATGTATTCTTTATCTGTTGTTTTTATCCAAAGCAACATACAGTTGATTAGACGAGGTGGCGGACAATCCCCCCTGGAGCAATGTGGGGTTAAGAGCCTCGCTCACGGACACAACAGCTGTGCTACACCGGGACTTGAACCACAAACCGGGACCCAGTTATGTTCCTTAGCCACTAGGGTACATGCTATCGCCCCCTTATGTCTCACTGTCCACTGTCCACTGTCTTCTGCATCTACTGAAATTATACAACATACTGGGAGCTGGCCAGTTTGTTAAGTATAAACAGAAATTTTACATGTTTTTTTGCCTTCATTCAGTTTCATTCAGTTTAGAATTCCTGCCCTCACCATCACCATCACTGATATGCAATGAGAATTCTAGCTATTATTGTCATTATTATTATTATTATTATTATTATTATTATTATTATTTATTAAGCAGTTCTTATTGCTCTATAATATATGGGGGAATGGGACTCGTTGAAAGATTAGGATGCAAGCAGAAGTGCAAAGCCAGCACTTTTTTTTAACTTCCCATAAATCCATTTAATACACTATTGATAAAGTGCCATTGTGTCATAAAGAATATCTGACAGCCCGTAGCCTTAGCCAGGTTACACACGTTGATATGCTGGAAATATATTTGCTCAAATGTAGATTGTACTGTTGTTGCAGTGCACTTCCTTCTCCTGCCTTCATCAGCCGGTGGCGCTGTTGCCACTGGAAAATGTCTACTATCATAACTGCCCGCGGGGGAAAGCTAGCTAGAAAGAAACAAAATATTCAGGCTAAAAAATTGATGGAATAGAGTTGTTAGTTTACTTAAAAATACATATGATATTAACAACAGTTCAACTGTATCAGCATCATAGACTGCAAGCCGCAACGGACATACGTAACTTTAGTCAAATGCATTCACAGCAGGATATTGGTCCATGTCACGTTCAGCACGTTCCTCCACCAGGGACCCGGGTCATACAGGAACTGGATGCTGAGTCTCCCCCCCGCTGGCCCACACCTCTGCCTCTCCTCAGTGAAATACAGGCTGCCACGTACAGTCTTTGTGCTTGCCTCAGTACAGTGGGGAACATCAAATCAACAGATACAGCCCTGCAACACAACAAAGGGATAGGCTGTGGCTGTTCTTCTTGCTAAACAGTAAACCCCACTGGATGCGGGCAAGAACATGCGCGCAGGAAAAAGAGCCATGTGTTTTAGGTTCCTTTCTCTCTTCTGTGTGCTCTGTAAGTGGCTCCCGGAATTAATTTAGCGTTTGACTCGAAGAGAGTAAATTTGCATTTAACAAGACCGAATAAGAAAACTGCAATTGAAATGCGAGATAAAGCAAGTGATTTCCTGAAAGCGGTCACTTATTAAATCTCGTATAATCCGCCAGTCGTGTGAGAACACTCAGGCACGCGAGCGCATTTATACGCTGTTTAACTGACCCAGAGCGCCTTTACGCTGCAGGTTTTAGAGGAAGTCATTACCGGCAGTGATTCAGCCCTGCACTGCATCGCACTTCTTGGCAACAGGGACTCAGTCTCCTAAATTAGCTGTTCCGGCGGCTGTAAGATGGCACGTATATGGCTACGGGCTGGAGCTCATGCCAAGGAGCTCGGCCCACTGACTGCTGTGCAAGCAGCTCCTGTAAATCATTGAGCATCAGCGCGTTTGCAGCGACAAAGATCCTTCGTATTAACTGTAACCTTAAAGGTACAATAGGTAATTATGGACTTCTAATGGCTGAGAGAGGAAATGCAGCAATAAACACCCTCAAACCACAGCACTGTTTATGCCTCCACCTTCTCTGTGAACGTGCTGACATTGAAACCCTCCCCACGCCATTGGCTGTGGCAATTAGAACCAATTTTCAAACAAAGTGCTTGAATTATTGTACAGCTGTACAATGTTTTGGTACATAGTGTTGGTCCGTCAACTGTATATTTTGAAACCTGAATTTAAGGACTATAAACTCAGGCAGAGGGTGAGTCAACATGTCAGTGAGCCTTTTTCAATGATAGGAAGGGATTTACAATGGTCTTGTAACAATGTTTTAACACAAAAATCTTACCTATTGTACCTTTGACACTGACCATACGCTCCACCCCTACCCTAACCGCAACCCTAAACGTACTGCGAGCCTCAGTGCCAATCATTTAGTGAATCTGTTACTGATACACAGCGGCACACTCAAGCGGGATCTGTGCAGCTTGGCTATGGAAAAATACTGCTTTGTCAGAGAACTATCCAGTGTGTGAATGTCATAATGCAATATAAACATTTGCCCCAAAAGTATAATCCTTAGACCTGACTACTCCAAATCTAAATCCTAAAAGTAACTTCTCACCTTTGATTTAACCCTCCTCTAATGTTATGAGTTCATGACCGCTTTCATGTTGGGGGTCAAATTTTGCCCTTTGTTTTTGGCTCAGGGAGGAAGAGGAATGAAAAATCCACACTTTGAATGAAAAATCCACCATTCCCTCTTATCAGATGCCTAAAAGCAACTCATAAATGAAAAAAATGGAGGATGAAAATCTAGCGATGAAGGAAATTTGACTATTTGAGACAGTTCATTTTGTGAGGCTATGTTCACAAAAACAGACTCGTCTTACAAAATGGAAGCACAGTGTTCCACAGGAGGAACATACCCCACAGTACACCACCTTATACACAAACACACAGCACCTCACAGACACACACACACACAACACACAGCACCTCACAGACACACACACACACACAACATACAGCACTTCACAGACACACACACAAAATACAGCACCTCACAGACACACACACACAACATACAGCACCTCACAGACACACACACAACATACAGCACCTCACACACACACACACCATACAGCACCTCACAGACACACACACACAACATACAGCACCTCACAGACACACACACACAACATACAGCACCTCACAGACACACACACACAACATACAGCACCTCACAGACACAAACACACAACATACAGCGCATCACAGACACACACACACAACATACAGCACATCACAGACACACACACACAACATACAGCACCTCACAGACACACACACACACAACATACAGCACCTCACAGACACACCCACAGATTCAACATATTTCAGTTAGGACTTCACACTGGATGGCGCACTTCAAATCATCCATAGAAGTAATTATGTGATGTTTCAATTTATACACACTATCTCCGAGTGGTGAATAAACATCTTGCAAGGCTCGATGACTTGAAATAAATTCTACAGCTCTGGATTAAATCCAGTTTATCAACCTTAGAAATGTGCTACCTCATCAATTTCCATTTCATTGCAGCCATCAAAATCAAAGGACCCCGCCAAAGATGTCCGTTCGTTTAATTGATTTAATTCCCCAGCATGCAAGGCTTCAGTCAGATGCCCCACTACTGAGCAATCAGCAATTATTGAAATATTAAACTACTATGCACTACAACACCATACAGCTATTAAAGCTTTGTACGCAGAGCTGAAATAATGAATTGGGTCGATTGCTGTGATCAAACAACTGCCACTGTCATGGCTGTTTGTCATTAGAAAATGGAACGGCCAGCTCTTATGCCTGTGTGTGTGCTGGTATGGGTCCTGAGAGTACCAGCACACTAAGGTAAAGAAAAATAGAGTTCAAAACTTTACATTACGGTTATTTTAGCTGACACTTTTAACAAAGCAGCTTCCATTGGTTAGAATAAGCAGGGGCCAATCCCCCCTGGAGCTATGTGGGGTTAAGGGCCTTGTTCAAGGGCCCAACAGCATATGTTATTGTGGGGCTTGAACCACCAACCTTCTAGGTCCCAGTCAGCTTAACCATGGCAATCAGCATGATTTTTGCTTGTGCAGACACTGAACAACAGCTGATAGACAATACACAAATGCCATCCATCCATCCATTATCGTAACCCGCTTATCCTGAACAGGGTCGCAGGGGGGCTGGAGCCTATCCCAGCATACATTGGGCGAAAGGCAGGAATACACCCTGGACAGGTCGCCAGTCCATCGCAGGGCACACACACCATTCACTCACACACTCATACCTACAGGCAATTTAGACTCTCCAATCAGCCTAACCTGCCTATCTTTGGACTGTGGGAGGAAACCGGAGTACCCGGAGGAAACCCACGCAGACACGGGGAGAACATGCAAACTCCGCACAGAGAGGCCCCCGGCCGACGGGCATTCGAACCCAGGACCTCCTTGCTGTGAGGCGGCAGTGCTAACCACTGCACCATCCGTGCCGCCCAATACACAAATGTTTAAATATTTTTTAATTCTTCAAAACTTGTTTTTCTAGCCATGTAAGCCATTTTCTGAATGCATGGCCCATGATTTGAAAGGTCACAGATCTCCGCGGGTTATGCACCAAATCTTTAAAAAGAGAGTAAAATTGTCAATACGGAAAAAAATGAAAGGAGAGGAGGAAAGGAGCAGCTGTATAGCTGAATGTCATTGTGCCCCACAAAGAGCACAATGACCAAGGCACTATGGGGGATCTTCTGAAAAGCTTCACCATAAAGGCAGAAGACAGGGTGAAGTCTTTTTTTATGTAAGGTTGCATTTAAAACAATAGCAGACTATTTCCACACACTAAGCCTGTTTAACTCAAACCGTCATTAAAGGGGAAAACTTCCCAGCATGCTCTGCTCCCCAGTGACCTGCCCTTCTCAGCACCGAGAGCTCAATTCAGATCAATACAGATCCAACAGCCACCGAACCCAGCGGAGTAACACAATGTATGTCCCCAATCCGCTTAATGTTTGCATCGAAGGGAGACAGACAGTCTTCAAACTCCAAACAAACCAAACTTCAACTCCAAACAATCTGGAGGGACTATGGTTCATTAATCTCACTTTTACAAGTTTAGCGTGTTTGCAGATTTGCACGTAATGTATGGTTTGGACTTTGGGGGGTTAGCAGAGCTTTTTGGGGTGATGGTCACATCTGGGGCTTGTTTTGGGGACTCTTAGGGCAATTACTGTGTGACAGCTGGGCCAGGGAGACACAGGCATTAATCCACAGGTATTTTCTATGGGGAAAAAGGAAAAACTCTGCCATTTTGGCTTGACGCATCACCCATTCATCCATGTGTACAGCTGAACTCAAACAGTTGAAGGTGGGCTTTTCTTGGGTTGAGCTACCCTGCTCTTTCATTTGAATGAAACGTCAAGCTGTGGGAGAGAAGTCCTCTCCCAGTCGAGCAGGGAATGCACGGACGGGTTACTGACACGATTATGACGGTGGTTTATATTAAAAACACTACATCAAACCACAGTAAACCGGATACAGTTAGGGGCGGGGGCAGGGGTAGGGGTAGGGGGCAGGGGCCAGGGGCCGGGGGCTGGGGGTGGGAACAGTGATAGGGGGGAGATGACAGCAGCCTGAGCTCTTTGTAGAGCGAGGCTGATCCGGAGGCGGAGAGGCTGCCGGAAGCGGGCGGAAGGCCGCGGAAGGGTCCCTGGAGTGGCGTTAAACAGCCTGATCTGTGCCGCGGGAATGCGGGGATGTGTGAAGATGTCAGCCACAAAGAGAGCGAGGGAGGAGAGGAGGGAGGAGAGGGGGGAGTAGAGGAGGGAGGAGAGGGGGTAGTAGAGGAGGGAGGAGAGGGGGGAGGAGAAGAGGGAGGAGAGGGGGGAGGAGAGGAGGGAGGAGAGGGGGAGGAGAGGAGGGAGGAGAGGGGGGAGGAGAGCAGAAAGAAAGCAGAAACTGCTAAGTGAAAAATGGGAAGTTCATCAAAATCAGATTTTTTTTATTACATGATGCAACCCATTTCGATATGTCATGGAGCTTGTTTCCGATAAGGAATGCCAGAGATTCCATGCAGCAGATCCGGAATGGGGTTAGGCTCAGCCCCAAAATCACAGACGCTCCTTTCCCTTTCCAAAACATTCCTGAACAAATAATGTGTACTTTGAGAACCAGTGTCAAAACCATTTACAAAGCAGGACAAAGCGGAGACAGTTTCAGAAGTAATCAACTAGGATGGAAAGATGTCCTCTGGGGGAAGGTAACCGGTGCTAATTTACTGGAGCATTGCAAGTTCAAAATAAAATGTGATACGTCGCTTTGTTGCACCTGAAGAGACTGTGAGTGTGGTCTTAATTTGCCGAAAGCCTGATGAGCAGACAGAAACACACTACAGGGCCTATGAAATGACACATGCTTTGCGAGACTGGGCCCTTGTCAGCACTGTGAGGGGCTGCGGAGCACAGACCTGGGTCTCTGGGCCAAGATGACCACCATGGTCCGGAATCGAGTCCTGGGCCTGCTAGAGCCCTCACAGAGGAACGTGATTGGTTGCAGTGTCACATAGGAATCAGGGAAGGATTTCCTGTATCTGCACTGGCTGCAGTGACTGCACTCTGAAGCAGTGACTGCACTCTGAAGCAGTGACTGCACTCTGAAGCAGTGACTGCACTCTGAAGCAGTGACTGCACTCTGAAGCAGTGACTGCACTCTGAAGCAGTGACTGCACTCTGAAGCAGTGACTGGTTGTAGGACATGGCGTGTGTCCTTCACAGCGCATCAGCAGAGCATATCCCAGTTTCTACAGGAAAACAACACCAGTGTCTGAGACTGCGGCAAGGGTTAACTGAGGAAACAGAAATGCACAGGAGTCACTTTTCAAACCATCGCTTCCTCAAAGCCAAAAGGCCACTCTCCTGTCTCCTGCTTTTAAGACAACCTCAGCTTGCTTTTGAGAGACAGCTCTTCACTGCTGTCAGACTAGCTGTATCATTACAAACCCAAGGGGCTTAAAAGGTATGTGAGACACTCATCAGGTATAGCTGATGTTCTACTCTTTGTGCTGTGTTGGCAATACTAATATTGACACTGGCCTGATTCCAAATTGGATTCCATTTATTCCGGAACTTTACATTTCACAACCAGTTATCAAAGATACACAACTTGTCCTGTTAGCTTCATGCTAATAACAGGTGTCACGCTATTTGCTTTAGAAATGAACTCCTGAAAAAGAGGAGAGAGCTTCACAAGTGTCTGTGGCTGGGAGACTCTCAGGGTGGGGTGTGGCTGTCCAGAGAGGATTTCAGTGAGCTCTCCCTGCCCCCCACTGCTGGGTGATTGTGGAGCCCATCTCTGCCCACAGCTCCAAAGGGATGAAGCTACAGCAATGGGACTGGAAGGAAACTGCCACTGGCCATTCCAACAACTGAGCTGAAGTAAACATATTGGCTAAAATGAGAGGCATTGCAAGGTTGTACTGTAACGTGTGTGTGCAGACCGCAGGTGTCTTATGCTGAAATGCTTTTTCTGTACAGAAGCTCAGCTACTTCTTAAGCGACTAAAAGCCTTCTGCAAAATCGGTAATGGTCGCCAAACTCCTTTGCTCAAAGCTGGTAGATTGAGTTCTAAGCTAGATAGACCAGCCTGATGCATCAAGGTGTTGCTATAACATCACATTACTGACACTCCCACATGGTTCTGGGCAAAGCACCCTGGGAAAACACTTAACGGGCTCCCAATAGACATGTAGCAGACTCCCAGGCCCTGAGTCCCAGGCAGCAGCAAGCTATTATCCGCCTCATTACTGAATGAGAGCAGAATGGTCTGTCCCATCAGCACGTGGACTCACAACACCACCTTCCACTGGGGAGGAGATCTTGTCCACTTTACCGGGAGAAAAAGCCAATTTTTTCAGTTACAAGGCTGCCTTTGTGAGGCAATTAAGCATAACAATAATAATATAAATAATGATAACTTGGGATTCCATGCGCACAGCTAATAAGGGCAGCTGACCTTGCTCAGGAGGATTGGGCTTACTTCACACTTTGAGCTCGTAGCTCCATTTTGATAGGTCAGGCTGGGATGCATAATAGAGTAGCTCCATTTTGATAGGTCAGGCCAGGATGCATCATAAAGTAGCTTATTTTTGATAGGTTAGGCCAGGATGTATCATACAGTCGCCCCATTTTGATAGGTCAGGCTGGGATGTGTCATACAGTAGCCCTATTTTGATAGGTCAGGCTGTTATAGGTCAGGCCGGAATGCATCATAGCTCCATTTGGATAGGTCGGGCTCGGCTGCGTGAATAATTTAGCACTGTTTCTATTCCCTGCTGTGCTCCCGAGTGCTCTCCACAGTGGTCACGATACGCTGCCTTTTGCCCAAATGCCAGAGCGAGCAGAACGCTCTTTAAAATGTCTTTTTCCATCAGATAAGGGTCAAATTGACATCTGACTAAAGACATGTATTTGGATGACAACAATTTCAGAATGTATTAATTTGGGAGCATATGCAAAACTTTGCTAACACTAAAGTATCACAGAAAAAAATTAATCCTACCGGGTGGAGGGACTGATATTGTGAAAGGGGGTTGAGGGGGATCGTGGACAGGGGGAGGGGGGATGGAGTCGGGGGTCTTCTGTGCATGTGCCAGGCAGCTGGCAGGAGAAGCCCTAGAGTTCAGAACCCAGTGTGTAAAAAAATGTGCAGTGACATCTGTACAACTTAACACACATATTTATAGCATTTAATCACTACTTATATATTGTACCGGTACATCTTTCATTGAGTGTTGTGGGCTCAGGTTGCATGTGCCTTAGGACAAAAAAAATAAGATTAGACTTCATCATTTGTAGATTAATCAGGCAATGCTAACACATTATAAACTCTTGAGGCATCACTTCTCTGTACAAGCTATTCTAGACTCATTTTAATTTTATTCTATTGCTTTAGACCATGAACCCACTGCCCTATAACATTCCATGTAAAGCTGGCAGACCGTCAGAAATTTCTGCAAATGCCTAAATTTTGCTTTCCACAAAACTGCCCGAGCCTATAGAAAACGCACAATCAAACTGAAATAATATTTCTAGAAACCCAGAAGTGTTGCTGTTCTTTAATGTGCACTTACACGGCCTCTGCAAACTTTACTGCTGACTTAAGAAGAGCTATTCAGCGGACGTTTTTCTATAGACCGGCTCCACCGGTTTCCCCCGTTTGACTGTTCAGGACAGGACTAAAGGTTGCCTAGGGTCTGCCTTTGACAGTTTGTCCTGCGCCCCGAGACGCGTCCATGGCGATGCTCGCACCCGCCATCACTACTGGGAGCTCGAGCATAAAAACTTGTTTCAGGATGCAACGGCGTGGTACCCTACTGAATTCTTGCTTGAAACATCTGAAAATCGGACGTCGTAGGTCATCCGGAGATGCTGCCGCTTGAGAAATTTAAAATCTTCAAACACAAAAAGCTTTTCATTTATTTGACTGATTTACACAAAAGCATCGACATTTTCTCTAAGCCTGCCGTATTTTCTTTAAAGTGAAATATGTGAAAGGCTACCGCACGATATGTTCACGTCCTGAAACACAAGACCAATTCGACAGAACGACCCAAGCCATGCAATCGAATTATATTGGACATAGCACACCTCCGCATAAAAAAAAGATTTTCTCAAATCTGAGACATCAATCTTCGTGTACAGTGTCCATTCATTGTCCCTGTAGTAGCCTATCATGCAATGCTCGTATTGCGGTCATTTAAGATGCCACCGATAGCCCAGTTCGCCAATCCATCAAAGTAGGCTACAACCAGCAAAATACAAATTGTATATGTTATCACCGTTGTAAATAATTATGCAAGCTGTACACAGTATATACAATTTATTGAGTTGAGAGGTTCTATGTCACAAAATCAGGACCTGGGAATAAAACACATCGTGTAAACGCGTAATAAATGGTGATGACCTGGTTTGGCAAGTGAAAAAACAATAATGAACATTTAGTACTGCGACGGATGAAAGGTAATTGCTCTCACAGAAAGATGGGCTATTAATATCTCCCTCTGGCCGCTTCTGAAATGAATGGGACCGGAACATCTGCGGAGAGGGAGCAGGGAGTATCGTGCTGTGGGAAAACTCGACGGCAGTTTTCCATTACAATCCCTGAACTCTGGCGACGTCAGATTCACTGGGTCCGTAGGCTATATACACCACAGAGAGACGCGAACCCGCCAAATGTAAAAATCCACTTTAAATGCTAAACGCGTTTTGGCGAGTGGGCACAGTCTATATGTACTGGCAGTTAAATGTCACTCTTTAATTCGTTTTAAAACTGTGAGCTTTTAAAAGCGCAATAAATGTGATTTAAAGCTGTTACTGCTAACCTGCTATAGACTAGCATATTGATAAATGGTCAGGACGATTTATTTGAAATAAAATAATTCCAGCATGTATGAAATCATAACAGTCCCCAACCTATACGATATTTATGAACTCGCAGTGTTATTTTCTTGGTAAAAACTGAACTTGTTCGTACCTCCCCATCTCAATCCAGAGACTTCCGTTGTCTTAGTTACCAATCTTCAATTCAATGTTGGGTGACTTATAGTGTTGCCCCTTACAGCGCGATCGCAATGTAAACCAACTTTCCCAGATGAAGCCATCTGTGAACCAGTCCATGCTGTAATTACATACATTTTCCAAACGCCTATCCCCTGTAATAATCAATATGCGACAACATATCTTCTTTCCACATGACCTAAGATTTCAATGAGCTCATGGAGGCAAAAACAATCTCCGTATGAAATTCCTCCGGAGCCAAGCATACTTTACGCACAGACCGACGAGTAGAGGGATTCTCCGGTGTCCGGTTGTGATGCGACAGGATCAACATTTAAGACAATTACATCAGGTGAGGATACACAGTCTGATGATGCGCGGCGCGCAGGGGTTCCCTAGCGAACTCCCTCCATCGCTTTGACGCTGCAGCATCGAAACAGGAACCCGGTAGCGTTTCCAGGCAAACTTAGGCTTGTGCCATTTTGTAGTAAGTTTACATCTACAATAAGCAACAGTATTGCGATCTGAACTTAATTGCTGCAATGAAATCACGAAAAAAAAGAAATAGGCTACATTGTCGCGCACTGGTGCCAAAATATTTTAAAAAACGGTATTTTCGGATATAAATAACGACACGTACAGTTCGGTACATTATTACATCGCTATTTGCGTCTGCCTGTATGAAATACGAAATAATTTACCTACCTCACTCATGGTTTTACAGAAATCTCGGACAGGGTCGAGTTTACCAGCGCTCGTTATTGCCTATTGAGAGTTAACAGTCGTCTTTTGCACAGTGCCGGGCCGCCGAGCGGGGGAGGTTTATAAAGTATTAAGCGCAACTCCTCGATGTCATCACGCGCCCACTAAACCAATAGGAACGCCGTCGGCGAATCTGTCTCACAAGTAACCACCCAGCGCTTTAAAATATTCATGGACTGTATAAACCCATTTGAATTAAAACCAGAGACGCTGTGCGTTCTCCCTCTCTACCGCGCTCGCTGGATAAAAAGGGGGGCGTTTTAGGATATTGTACAGTATATCGCTTTCCATGGCATTTCGGTGAACAACACTGTTTTGCTAAGACCAGATTTGAAAAGGTGTATACCATATCCCTGCAGTTGTAAGAACAAGTATAGGTAAAATGGCTATTCTGCCCAGAATGTCTGACTGAATTTATCGTGATTTGACATGCGTCTTTATGTGCTTCTATTTACAGAATGATGTAAACTCAGCGCCATTAATTACGCACTTTTCCACTTCACATGTAAAGAAATTATTGAATAATGTCTGATGTCTTATGGTGTTTGTTATGTAGGTAGCGCTGTACCTAATAATCCAACACTTTTCATAATTGGGAATAAATGGGAGTAATCTCCCGAAGACTGCCGGGCCATATAAGATACACTTCGATGTATGAATGTATGCATGGCCATAAGGACGAAGATGATGCGTTACAAATCGGGAGGTAGGTTATTTTTGCCTCCCGTCTGCATTGGAAAGTTTATATCATTCCCTCCGTTTGGTCTGGTCATCTCCAGTGAAGATTCTAGCATTCATTAAGTCTGGACAGTAATTTACCTATTCCATATGAGCGATTTACTCTGCTCCATTTTCCTGACATGTGTTTTTCACAGTAAGTCAGGTTAACAGAACCATGGCTAGTTTGTTAATCTGGCCACAGGGTTCATACCCCAACCAATGTGTAGGAACTGTTAAATTATACCCACCAATAATTTCTTTAAATGCCAAACATCTGTCCAGTCATTTTTATGTACACCACAAACTGCTCATTTGTGTCTGAATGTGTGTGTGCCTGTGCATGCATGTGCATGTGTGCACTTGTGTGTATGTGCATGTGTATATGTATGTGCGTGTCTGCACCTGTGTGTATGTGTGTGTGTGCACTTGTGTGTGCATTTGTGTGTGTGTATATATGTGTACCTGCATGTGTGTGTATGCATATGGGTACCTGTGCGTGTGTGCATGTGTGTGTACCTGAGTGTGCATGTATGTGTGTACCAGTGTGTGTATGTGTATGTGTGCATGTGCATTTGTGTGCGTGTATGTGTACCTGCATGTGAATGTGTATGTGCGTGTGTGCATCTGCATGTGTATGAGTGTGTGTGTGTGTGTGTGCGTGTGCACCTGCATGTGTATGAGTGTTTGTGTGTATGTGTGTGTGTGTGTGTGTTCATCTGCATGTGTATGAGTGTTTGTGTGTGTGTATGTGTGTGTGTGTGTGCATCTGCATGAATATGAGTGTTTTTGTGTGTGTGTGCATCTGCATGTGTATGAGTGTTTGTGTGTGTGTGTGTGTGTGTGTGTGTGCATCTGCACGTGTATGAGTGTTTGTGTGTGTGTGTGTGTGTGTGTGTGTGCACGTGCATGTGTGTGTGTGTGTGTGTGTGTGCATCTGCACGTGTATGTGCATCTGTGTTCCCACAACTGTTCAAATATAACCTGCACCCTTAGTGGTGAGCACTCACCACCAGCGCCTCATTGAATCTGTAAATGCACTCGTTGGTGGGGGTGGGGGGGAACGGTTACGCACGTGTGTGCGTTTCTGCATCTTTAGAAAAGGAGGGGGAATTCTCCCCGAAAAGGCTTTGAAGTTGCTTGTGATTAAAGAGAACTCCAGGCACTGTACAGACGCGTTCCAGCATTCCGACATCCTCTCCCCGGACCAGGAACGCCATCGTGGAGGAGAGCGGACAGATGGTCTGAGGGAATGAGTTCTGATTCTGAGACAGGCTTCGCTGTTCAGCAGCTTTTCTGAAATGAAGAACTGCTTAAATCACATGGCATGTCATAATTCTGGCATAAAATCAATCAGTGATGCGTAAAATGAGAATGCATCATATGACTTTGTGCAGCAAATATAATTGGGTGTCCTAAATATTCCAACATTAAAAATAATGGGCACCACTGTGGGAGGAAGGTAGAATAGCACAGATAATTCACTGGAATCCCCCCTCCCCTTATATACGTACCTGGTGAATGACAGATGGCAGCCTCCCCGCTGTGTTCGGTGTTCAGAGACACTTATTCTGTGTGCGGTGAATCACCACATAGTTTAGATTGAATTCAGAAATGAAGCCTGCCTCAGTGTTCACTGTGGCCAAGAGCTTGCCAAAAACCCTAAAAAATAAGAAATTATCCTAAAATTTGAAAGGGGAATTATTCACTAAAGAAAAGTGGAAAAAGTATTTTTATTAGAAATTTTAGAACTTGTGTTTGCATGTTGACATACGAAATTCCACATTTCTAGTCAGCTACATTATGATGATGAATTACAGAAAAAGCAAGATATTGATAGACTCAGAAGGTTTGGACTGCATTGCTGTGAGAAATCGCCCTGTTTCTAATGGACCGGGCAGCATTAGTGACACAGCAGGGCTTGGTCATCACGCTGGAGGAGCAGACTGAGGGCAGCCATCCATTTAAAAATGCTCTCGCTCTGAACCTGCTCGTGACCTCTGATAGGCCTCCTGCTCTCGCTCTGAACCTGCTCGTGACCTCTGATAGGCCTCCTGCTCTCTCTCTGAACCTGCTCGTGACCTCTGATAGGCCTCCTGCTCTCACTCTGAACCTGCTCGTGACCTCTGATAGGCCTCCTGCTCTCTCTCTGAACCTGCTCGTGACCTCTGATAGGCCTCCTGCTCTCTCTCTGAACCTGCTCGTGACCTCTGATAGGCCTCCTGCTCTCTCTCTGAACCTGCTCGTGACCTCTGATAGGCCTCCTGCTCTCTCTCTGAACCTGCTCGTGACCTCCGATAGACCTCCTGCTCTCACTCTGAACCTGCTCGTGACCTCTGATAGGCCTCCTGCTCTCTCTCTGAACCTGCTCGTGACCTCTGATAGGCCTCCTGCTCCCGCTCTGAACCTGCTCGTGACCTCTGATAGGCCTCCTGCTCCCGCTCTGAACCTGCTCGTGACCTCTGATAGGCCTCCTGCTCTCTCTCTGAACCTGCTCGTGACCTCTGATAGGCCTCCTGCTCTCGCTCTGAACCTGCTCGTGACCTCTGATAGGCCTCCTGCTCTCACTCTGAACCTGCTCGTGACCTCCGATAGGCCTCCTGCTCTCGCTCTGAACCTGCTCGTGACCTCTGATAGGCCTCCTGCTCTCGCTCTGAACCTGCTCGTGACCTCTGATAGGCCTCCTGCTCTCGCTCTGAACCTGCTCGTGACCTCTGATAGGCCTCCTGCTCTCTCTCTGAACCTGCTCGTGACCTCTGATAGGCCTCCTGCTCCCAGGCTGGGCAAACATATTCACAGAGGGTCTGCTACGGCTCCGCCTCTGGCAGTGTGTGAATCGATCTCATCTCTAATACACAAGGGCCGGGATGCTGAAGCTGGGGGAGAGAGCAGTCTTCTTTCCCACTCTGTCTCCTCTGGAACTAAACACGCCGGCACACAGCCCATCACAGAATCTGTGGAGTGTCATTTTGCTTGCTTATATGCAAACCAGTCAGTTTACACAGTAACAACATATTTTAAAGTAAATACAAATACATACAATTATGTAAATATAATGCATTCAACATACAATTGTATTGTTTTCACAAGCTGGCAAATAATTATTTACAGCCCTGCCATATGTTGGCAGCAGTGATTTATCTGCTGGAACTGCACACCTCAACATTGAGTTTTATTGAGGCTCACACTTTGGGTTTGTCAAGCATGTTCATCCCAAATTCCCAAGAAAGTTTCATTCTGCGAGAACATAATTGTCATATTGATCATATTATGTTAACCAGGCTGTACGTTAGTGTTTCTGTATAAGGTACATTCGTGTTTCTCAACCTGGATCCAGGAGAGCTGCTCGGCCTTCTGCTTCTTATGATCAACTTAAACTCAGCAGACATGTTAGACCCAATATACCATCTGAGGTGAGAGAATTGTGTAACCAACTGCTTTAACTGATGAACTAAGTGGAGAGCACCATGGCACACCCAGCTGACCTCCAGCCCCTGACACACGTGTTCATACTGCTCTGCCTGCTCACAAGCTTCTCATGATGGACGGCTCCCGCAGTCAGTCTGCACCAAGCCTGCTCTCCACAAAGCTCCACTCGAGCACTCCGTCTGTTCGGCCCAGCCTAAACTCAGCCGTGCCGTCTGCCGCGGCCATGAATTCCTCCATTACCATGTGCAGATAGGCCGCTCCTCCACACAGGTCCCTGGGCTGGCCCAGCCGGAGAGCGGGGCTTCCATCCGCTCCAGGGAACACAAGGTTTCCGGTGAGACGAGTGTGAGGCCAGGCACAAATACGAGTCTTCCGCATAACTGACCCTCACTGAAGAATGTGGAGTCTATCAAGCATGGATGGCATGAATAAATATTCTCCTTTCATCTCTGAGGTGGAGATGTCCAGAGGGAAAGAGGAAGCCGTGTAAATGCTTTGGGAGAAATATTTCATCCTCAAATTACTGCTTAGATGGGAAAACAGGCTTATGTAAACTGGATGGATAGCTGGATGTAAACATCTATATGATACTGATATACCTGTACAATAATACCACAGAACACAGTATATATTGTGATGCACAATTACTAAATTAAATATCCATAACATTACTGATATACATTATGAAATGCAGTTAAATTAGGAAGATATGGAAAAATAACTGTTGGAATGTTCTCTGTGAATTTTGTATTTTTGAATAAAACATTTGATAAAAAATCATTTTACATCCATCATCCAGCTAAATGCTGTGATGCAGTACACAATATATGTTTTTTTAATGCTCGGGTTCACATAGTTTGTTTGATTTTTAATTAAAGAAAATGCTAATGTTGGGGTGGCTGGGTGTCAAAGGGAAGCTCTGCTCTAATTTGATTGGGCCGTTTGAACCGGGCTATTTCAATGGAAGTCTCTGTGGCATCTCCAGCACAAACTGAAATTGGCTCCATGGCCTTGCGCTGGATAATGATCCTCCGGGGAGCAGCGAATGCTCACAGCGCTTGGGTAATTGACCCGGAGCAGGGCCACGGTGGCATAATAAAGTCTATCTTCACTGCTTTCATTACGGCGGGATCTGACCGACCACCGATCCGACTATTCTCTCACTGCCGCCTTCCGCCATCAAAACATCGGAATTCAGCAATTTATCTGCAGTTTGGGTACCTCTGACTTGAGTTGGTCATCAAATTAGTTCAATTTAACCTCAATTATGTGACCATTCTCTGGCTAGTAAGGTTTAATGATTGATTTGACTTCTATAGACCTTTTAGAAAAAATGTAGCTCCCATGTCCCTCCCAAAGATCCCAGCATTGTTCAGCAGAGGGCCAAATCCAAGATGGCCACCAGTGGCAACTTGAAATTTTTTTTTTAACTAGAGCACCTAGAATCATGTACAAACATACTTTATCAGGTAAGTCAACAACAGGGATTCCGAATCTGACATTAGTTTGATGCTGACGACATAATTTTCATCTATAAATCCAAGATAGCCACCATCCAGTAGCGCGAAAACTTTTGTACTAAAAGCAACCACCTCCCAATGATCTCTTGCAATAAAATAATTGATTAATGGATGGCAAGTAAACTCATTACACTTCAAAATAAGTTATTTTTAATAGCTGTAACTTGAGCAGTTTTCAAATTAAACCACTTAAAACATGTTAATAAAAATATATTTTACCCTGAATGGTAGTTTTTGGCCATTTTCTGTAGACAAATGACACCACAACACAATTAAAAAATATTTAGAAGTCGTGTCATACTTCACATTGTTATGGCATGAATCAATATGAGAGATATGATAAGACCGAATCAGAGCATTCTGCCTCACTAGATTCAGAATTGTCAGGCTCCGATGAATCGCCCTTCCTCCTCTGTACATCATCATCTCCCTCCTCATCCCCCTCCTGGCTCTCATCTTCCTTGCTCTCTTCAGCTGGCCTTGGTGCAGGTAGATGCGTTGGGAGGGCAGGTCACGTGTGGCAGACAGGGCAACAGCGACCATCCACAAGCTCCCAAGAAACACCAAGTTTGCACGGAGGCAGTGTTGGCATCTACACAGTGCTTCTCAATTTATCGCCATAGATGACATGTGGTGTGAACTGGGAGAGCTCCTCCTCAAGCCCAAGGCAGCTCCAGGCCTGCGGTCGGGCCACAGGGCTCTCCGCCGGCCGCTCTTACCCTTGCCGGAGAAGGGTTGGCCTCACAGCCTGTCATACAGTCTGCCATCTCCTCAGTCCCCAGGCCACAGCACGAGACCGTCTCCTGCTTCCTCTTCACACAGAGCATCCAGCGCTGCGGGATGGCCACAGCCGTGACAGAGGCATCGGTCTCAGCGGTATCAATGACAACAGGGCCACTGTAGCCCGACTCGCCCAGACTGCGTGAGCGGGAAAGAGGACAGCCTCAGACTGGTCAAAGCTGTAGTTCCCCATTCTTGCTGGGTTGACAAGTTGGTGCAGTGGGAGCCAACAGAGTGGACAATCTCTGCACCAAAACTCTCTGCAAGGTCTGTCATGTTGTCGCATATCAGTTTTTGCAGCCGGCCCTTGTTGCTGATGCTACACAGCCTGTGCGGATCTTATTGTGGCTACACCGGGATTAGAACCATCGACCTTGTGTGTCCCAGTCATTTACCTTAACCGCTACTCTACAGGTCACCCCATACATGTCTTACCCCGTACCCGCTGGTCAGGCTGGTCATCTATAGTTGAGTATGGTGCATCACAAGTTGTACAGACAGATGATACGTTCTGCATCGCCATGGCAGCAAAGGATGAACATACAGTGCATCCGGAAAGTATTCACAGCGCTTCACTTTTTTCAAAATTGAGCTCAGGTGCATCCTTGAACATGATTTGGAAAGGCACACACCTGTCTATATAAGGTCCCACAGTTGACAGTGCATGTCGGAGCACAAACCAAGCATGAAGTCAAAGGAATTGTCTGTAGACCTCCGAGACAGGATTGTCTCGAGGCACAAATCTGGGGAAGGGTACAGAAAAATTTCTGCTGCTTTGAAGGTCCCAATCAGCACAGTGGCCTCCATCACCCGTAAATGGAAGAAGTTCGGAACCACCAGGACTCTTCCTAGAGTTGGCTGCCTGTCTGAGCAATCGGGGGAGAGGGGCCTTAGTCAGGGAGGTGACCAAGAACCCGATGGTCACTCTGTCAGAGCTCCAGCGTTCCTCTGTGGAGAGAGGAGAACCTTCCAGAAGGACAACCATCTCTGCAGCAATCCACCAATCAGGCCTGTATGGTAGAGTGGCCAGACGGAAGCCACTCCTTAGTAAAAGGCACATAGCAGCCTGCCTGGAGTTTGCCAAAAAGGCACCTGAAGGACTCTCAGACCATAAGAAACAAAATTCTCTGGTCTGATGAGACAAAGATTGAACTCTTTGCTGTGAATGCCAGGTGTCATGTTTGGAGAAAACCAGGCACCGCTCATCACCTGGCCAATACCATCCCTACAGTGAAGCATGGCCACATCATGCTGTGGGGATGTTTTTCAGCGGCAGGAACTGGGAGACTAGTCAGGATTGAGGGAAAGATGAATGCAGCAATGTACAGAGACATCCTGGATGAAAACCTGCTCCAGAGCGCTCTTGACCTCAGACTGGGGCGACGGTTCATCTTTCAGCAGGACAACGACCCTAAGCACACAGCCAAGATATCAAAGGAGTGGCTTCAGGACAACTCTGTGAATGTCCTTGAGTGGCCCAGCCAAAGCCCAGACTTGAATCCGATTGAACATCTCTGGAGAGATCTGAAAATGGCTGTGCACCGACGCTCCCCATCCAACCTGATGGAGCTTGAGAGGTGATGCAAAGAGGAATGGGCGAAACTGCCCAAAGATAGGTGTGCCAAGCTTGTGGCATCATATTCAAAAAGACTTGAGGCTGTAATTGCTGCCAAAGGTGCATCAACAAAGTATTGAGCAAAGGCTGTGAATACTTATGTACATGTGATTTCTTAGTTTTTTATTTTTAATAAATTTGCAAAAATTTCAAAAAAAACTTCTTTCATGTTGTCATTATGGAGTGTTGTGTGTAGAATTTTGAGGAAAAAAATGAATTTATTCCATTTTGGAATAAGGCTGTAACATAACACAATGTGGGAAAAGTGAAGCGCTGTGAATACTTTCCGGATGCACTGTAGTCTGACCACTTGCATGGGGTATCGTGTTGCATCTGCCGATCTTCTGCTGATGGAGTCACCATCCTCCATCATGTCCATGCCAATGAGAGCAATGTAGGGTTTCTGGATGAGCTTGCTCTTTTGTGTCTTCCTGTATGTGGCGTTGGAGTTGAATAAGTCCACACACTCCTCGACAACACAATGTTCCAGCAACTTGGCGAGGTCCACAAGCTGACTGACCTCAAACGGGTCGAACACTGCCTTGAGAGCGCTCCACTCCATTTCAACAGCTCTCACTTTGAGTTCCTCCCAAGGCTTCTCCGTGTCTGGCACCTTGGCAAGCATTTGCTCCGAGGGACAGGTGCTCGGAGGGAGGTATTCTCACTGAACACCCGCTCTTGCAAGAAGCCGGTCAACTTTTCGTCCCCTGCAGAGCAGGCTGATCAGAGGCAGGCATGACTGCCTCTTGGGTGCAGTGGGTGAGGATGGGTAGAACAGAAAGGAGTCGACTCCTGCATGCGACCAGGTCCTGCACACACTGCTCACACTGCACACACTACACTGCACACCCTGCACACACGCACACACTGCACACCCTGCACACACTGCACACACGGCACACCCTGCACACACTGTACACACTGCACACACTGCTCACACTGCACACACTGCACACACTACACTGCACACACTGCACACACTGCACACACTGCACACACGCACACACTGCACACACTACACTGCACACCCTGCACACCCTGCACACACTGCACACACTGCACTGCACACCCTGCACACACGCACACCCTGCACACACTGCACTGCACACCCTGCACACACTACACACACTGCACACATGCACACACTGCGCACACAGCACACACGCACACACTGCACACACTGCGCACACAGCACACACGCACACACTGCACACACTGCGCACACAGCACACACGCACACACTGCACACACGCACACACTGCACACACGCACACACTGCACACACTGCACACACTGCACACACGCACACACTGCACACACTGCACACACGCACACACTGCACACACTGCACACACGCACACACTGCACACACTGTTCATCCTCTCGCATCCGTTTGGGGCCGCGTTCCATGTGCTTCCTCTGGGCTGCTCTTCTGTTGGCCAGGGCCTGATGAGCCTCCTGGATCTAGGCCACGTAGTTCACATTCCTGGAGCTGCTTCTCATTCTGGAGGATGGAGAGCCAGTCAGCCTTCATTTTGCTGCCCTTGTTCATGGTGCATTCGATCCACATGTCCCAGGCCATGTTGAAGTCAGTACAAAGGAAGGCGACCTCATCAGCACGTATGTGACTCTAGGTGCTCTGGTTCAAAATTTATGGGTGGTGGCCATCCTGGATTTGGACCTCTGGCCGAAAATTTGGGAGGGTCATGGTGGCTACATTTTTTTATCAAAGGTTCATAGAAGTCAAATCAATCGTCAAACCTTACTAGCCAGAGAATGGTAACAGAATTGAGGTTGTGGACCTAACTAAATTATTTTAAGGTTAAATTAAGGAAATCACCAGTGAATAGGTTGGTTCTGTTGCATCCTGGGTATATTGTTCTCCCTTACCCATCACTTGAGAGATAATGAAAGTTTCATTTGTCCGGATATGTGTCCGTCTAATATGCTCACAAATGTAGGCTGAGTGATGATGTGCATCAAAGCCCTGGGAAATTGTGCTATGTCGCTGAGGCATTTTGCACTGATAGATGACAAGTGAGAGGAGAAAATGTCCAGCAGTTTGATGAGTAAAAGTGAGCAGTTTTGGCCTTGTGTATCAGAGACTTGCTCGCGTCTGAGTGGGTGTGCACTTGAAATTCCTGACTCACTGTAGTGCTCTTCTGAGGAAGAAAGACAACCACTCTGATCATTGACATTTGGTTATTTGAGTTGAATGTAAAAAGAATGGGGGAAGGGAGCACACTCAATTAATTATCTGGTAGTTTGATGAATGTGCATAACTACAATTAAAAGAGATGGAGACCCACCAGCCATTTTGGGATTGTTGACTTAAAACATCATAGAAACACAAGATGGAGTACATGGCTTTCCATGAATATGTGAAAGACCACTGACACATGAATGGGACTCATTTTTGATGGGTTGGTTTGTTACTTTCTTTGTATTTATCCATGGGCTTCATAAAAAGCTTCTTTTTGACCTTTTGCCCTTTTACAAAGCTGGTTGTTTTATAGAGACAATGCAGATCATTCCTAACGTCTGATATAGGATTTAAACCGACAACCCTTCTGCTGTCCATGGACTATATGTAGCCCGGACAGAAGCCAAAGTTGACAGGGGATTGTCGTCACCCCATTTTTCCTATTTTTAAGTCCCATCTGGACTGGCTATTTTATGCTCGGCTAGGCCATATTTTTCTATGTATTACGGAGCTTGTCTGGTGTATTGGAACCAATTAAATTCCCTCCTTCAGGTCCTCTTGGTTGGCTCAGTTGCACCAGGCAAGATCAATCGAGCACAGAAAAAATATTTGAATCCAAAACAGTTATGTATTTGACCCAGCTGAGGTAGGCCAAGGTGTCCTGCACTCTTTGTAGAAGAGGTGTATCTCTTCCCAGAGCCTGGAAGATCATTGGGAACTTTGGCCAAATGAAACCCACCCCAGCTCTGATGGGTAAATGCCAGTCTTGTCCCATTGCTGTGGATTCCCAAAGGCAGTTGATTTGTGATGTAAGTATGGCTTAGACCAGTATCCAAACTGTACCTTTTCTAATAGAGCTACTCAGGATCCACTGTGCAACTGATGCTCCACTGTTTTCAGCCAATCACAGTGTTTGCTGCGGAGTGCAATCTTTTCTTCAGTGTGCTCTCTCTCTCTCCCTTTCTCCCCTGCTCTCTCTCTGTTTTCAGCTTTCATGAGATCCTCTGATGCATCGTTACTGGAAAATTTCTATCTCCATACACTCCCCCCATCCCCCCCCCAACCTCCACCCCATCTCCAGCACCAGGAGAAAAAGTAAACAAGGTGTCAGAAAGGCCAGAGGATGCTGGGAGTATTTTATGACTGCAGCAGGCGACTTCATTTAATCCTGCGCGCCTCCCGCTCTCCCTCCCCTCCGTCTCTCTCCCTCCATCTCTCCCTCCCTTCCGTCTCTTTCTCTCTCCCTCCCTCTCTCCCTCCCCAGCGAGTGAGTGGAGACGGCTGCATAATGGAGGTGCGTTCTGGGAAAAGCCCGTGCCCCCCCCTCCCCCACGCACCCTCAAACAGAGGAGGAGAAGCAATGCTATTTTAAGATCTGCTGGCTGTCCCTGTCACTGCCTTATTCCGCTTTTTCATCTCCCTGTTTGTATTTTTTTCCCATATTGTAATAGCGCTTGTGTGGCTCCTGATCATTCAGTGTGACAGGCACATTCTTCCAGCATGTGTGTGTTTATTTATACGAGTACATCCCTTTTTCTCTTGGCAGGGCTTTTCCTCTGGCGAAGCCACCACGCAACCAGCGCCTCCGTATGTTGCTCTGGTTCATGATGGAGGCAGGGAAAGGCAGTGTGATTGCAGTGCCAAACAGGAGCCCATATGTTGCTGTGGCTGGCTGATGGAGGCAGGGAAAGGCAGAGTGGCTGGCTGAAATGAGATGTGTAGCGTGTGACAGCATCCTCTAATACAAGACCATTAGCAATATGCTGTATATCTCACAACAGTCAGATACATTTTTTATTTCATTTTTTGTCACTGTCAATTTTGCACTAATAGTGCATTCTGATATAAGCAGATAAGGCAAGCACATTATTTTAGAGGCCTTGTGTGTTGGGGACGAATTTATTTTGCCTCCTGGTTATTAAATATTCATGCTCTCTTAATAATTAAAGGGTACTCTCTTTCCTTGCCTTGACCTTTGACAAGGATGCCTATTTGCCTGATTCCAATTGATTGTGGCCAAATTGTTGTTCGAGGGTAATTACTTAAGCACTCAAAAGGTATTTGAATGATAAATAATGTTGGCAGGAAGATGTTTGTAATATGAGCAACAAAGTTACTGAACCCCTGTTTGGAAGATCAATAGCACTTTAGGAAAGCTTATTCCCAAAGATGAAGAATTAAACAATTTAAGGTGAACCTATCTTAGTCAGATCTCAGCTGGGTTTGATAGATGAAAGTTGTGAATCTTGCTTCTGAAGACCAAACAAAATATTTTTGTGATTTTATTTGTTTGAAAAGACAACCATATAGAAAGAAATACAGACAATATACAGAACATAAATGAACATACTTTTCAGAAGGTCGACATTTCTGTGCTATAAATCCTGTTTTTGATTGGTCTTCTGTAATATTCTAATATTCTGAGACACTGGATTTTAGATTTTTTAAAATTAATTTACAGAAATGTACTTTTCCACAATATTCTAGTTTTTTTAGATGCACCGGTACATTTGCTTGTCAGCATCGGGAAAGCAGAATATTTATTAAATAAATTTGGCTTTTTGTGATGTCACTCAGTGATAATGATGAAGGCTAGCTGGGTATGAGCTGGTCAACCAGCATGGCCAAGCTAGTCATAAAGCTGGTCTAGCTGGGTATGAGCTGGTCAACCCAAAAGTGCTGGTAGCGTGTCTGAGCTGGGAGCTGCCAGCTGTTTTGAAACATAGCTTGAGCTGTGTTTTTCAGAAAGGATACAAAAGCACTGTGATAGTATTTTCCGCTGGGCATGTTAACCAAAATGACCACAACATTGGCACCATTCTGTCCAGTTAAACAGCTTGGATTGAAATCAGCATATGACTAGAGGGGGCTGCCGGTTGGCTGAACCCTGTCTCAGTGTGGATCCGGCCCTCTTCACGGTATCACATTCAGACTATGCCAATTCCTGCTGGGACTGGCAACACTGGACGAGGGCGCACACTGCGCTGTGACCTTGCCTCGAGTGCGACCCATACAACCTGTACAGCCTGACTGCGCTAGCCACGACTGCGCTAGCCAGTGTGTGTGTGTGTGTGTGTGTGTCTGTGTGTGTGTGTATTAATGACGCACGTAAATACTGCATGTGTGTACATGTAACGAGTGAGATTTTGCCTGAGTCCGAGGTGGGATATTTGTGAAGCGAACGCGTTCAGCTAAAGATAAAATCGCCATGGGTAACGACCTTCATTTGAATTTGAGGGTTACGTCATCAGGGAGTGTTGTCGCGGTAACCAGCTACCAGCCTTCACTTTCTCTGCACTTCACCATGCTTACTAACGAACAAGCTGAGCTCACCCTGCTACAGACGCACGGCATGAGTAGGCCTGTGTTCATGATGAAATACTCATAAGCTATGATTGATTTAGGCTATTCAATCAACATGTCCTTCAATTTGTCTTGCAAGTAAACACTGTTATACAATTTCTGCGCAAACTCAGTTAGGCAAGTTCTTCTTTTGCCATTTCTGAACTCACCAAACTTATATTTGTAATAAACTTATATATGGGCTGTCACTCTGTACCACAACATTGCACAGCTGTACAATAATTCAAGTTCATTGGTTGAAAAATGGTTCTAATTGCCACAGCCAATGGCGTGGGGGCTTATTCTGATTGTTTGTGCGTAGCTGCCCAAATGCACTCCAGACAAGCTATCACTGGAACTGTATAGTGAATACTGTATAGTATTGCTTATTATTATCCACGACTACATATGTAGTTACAAAACAATACCAGTTTGCCAGTGGTAGCAACAAGCAAATTAGCCATAGTTTGCTTGACGAATTTACAAATATCCACCTGAGGCAATACGAACATAGTAGCGAGCGTTGCGAGCATTGTTGCACACGCGTTGAGTCTCAGGTGGATATCTGTAAATTCGGCAAGCTCACTAATAGCCAATTTGCTTGTTGCTACCGATAATGAACTGGTATTGTTTTATAACTAGATATGTAGTCTTCGCTTGGATAAAGAGTTTCAGTGATCGCTTGTCTGGAGTACAATTTGGGCAGCTACACGTTCCTTTTATCTCTTTACGTGCTGAATCTTTTGTGTTTAGCGAATCCTTTATTTGTCTCAAACAAAACATTGTATAACTTCACAATGATTCAAGCTCATTGGTTAAAAATTGGTTCTAATTGCCACAGCCAATAGTGTGGGATGGCTTCAAAGTGCGTTCACAGAGAATGGGGAAGGATAAACAGGGTTGTGGTTTGAGGGCGTTTGTTGCTGCAATTCCTCTCTTGACCGCTAGAAGTCCGAAATTACATATTGTACCTTTAAGGACAAAATTAGTTGAATCCCAGCCTAGATCTCTCTGAAATGCTTCAAGGTTTCAGAGAGCCTTCAGTGGCCTGCCCAGGTGCAACGGTCAAATGCTAGTCCTAGCACAAAGCGCTGCAAATTATGGCGCATCCAACGCAATTTTGTTATTTTGTGATTCCAGGCTTTATTGAAACTATGGCAAAATAAAACGGCCGGTTTGATACGAGTAAATAGACTGTGGGTGGGATGTGGGTTTGGTCTTATTATTGCTGTAGGGGAACTGAGAATCTGTTTAAAATGACAATTTCTGAACCCAGCACTTTTACACCCTTGTTTAATGTTCAGCCCTCAAAATACAAAAAACAAGCAGCATCAGTGGTTAAAACATCTCACTTATCCAACATTTAATGCATTTTGGTAATTATGAAATATGTGATCTATTCGATCATAATCAGCCGTGAAGGCCAATGTCGCATAAATCTGTGTTTATGTAAAAATGTTCATTTTTGGCCGTTCTAGGCTTTCATCTTAATTTTGTAGAACAACATCTTGGCTTTCATAATCTGCATATGATAATACCAGATCCAGAGTAAAATATCGTTTTTAAGATTTGAAACGCAAGATGTCAAAGTGAAAGTAACACTGGAGTTGTGCATTGTTTGGGGGCTAGCCAGCTTGTCACCAGTCACAAACAACCACATCAGCTGCATTTGTGGCTATGTTATGTTCATATATTTTCTTTCATGGTCTGTATTAATGTCAAGAGTAAATGTTCAGAGTAAAAAATATTGTTTTAAAGTGTTTAAACACAAGATGACAAGTTATAGCCCCAGAATTTTGTTAGCCCTGATGGCTAACTACTGATATCAGTAGTCTCCTAGCCTAATGTAACTTTTATAAACTTTTAAGCCATTTTTTCAAAATATGGTTTGGTGGCTCTCAGAATGCAATGGGACACAACTCACTTGATATCTGCATAACATTGATATTGCTAGAAAGCTCACATTCTCCTCTTTCAAGTAATTTCTTAAACTCAAAATACGTTTTGGTGTCAATGTGACTCATTTTGATAGAGCAGGTCACAGATATCAATTATCAATTAAAGCACCAAATTCATTGATAGGCAGAGCATTAATTCAAAGTCTAATCTAAAGACAAAGATTCTAATACCAACAATGAATGTTAAAGACATATGTCATTAATATATCAAGACATATTATGTAGTTACAGAAGTAGTTACAGAAACAAAATAAAACTTCTTCAATGATGATGAATTCGGCACATTCTCCATTCCTCTGCTTCTCCATACTGTGCAGTGCTCTCTCTCACACACACACACACACACACACACACACACACACACACACACACACACACACACACACACACACACTGTGTCTCTATCTCCTCCTGCACATCAACTCAACAGAGAAAGCACAGCTTCCATTGTTTGTGTGAGCAGAGACCACTCTCAAATCGGTTACATTTCACACAGTTGTTGGCATATTCTGCTTACTCAAAGTCTCCGTTTCATTTTTGCACAAACTGGCTGTATTTCTTTACTGAGTCAATGTTTTAGAATTTCCAAAACGCTGTAGTTTTAAGCCCATATTGAATTTAAAGTGTTTGAGTCATTTTGAAGTCCAAAAGGCCAATGGGTTCGATTCTGGTCTTTCTGGTGTATTATCAGGGGAGGATTCAAGCAATACAGGACTCTTTGAATTATATACTCTATTATTATTGGTTCAGGTCAATCTACAAACAAAGCATCCTTCGTGGTTATAAGGAAATCAACCTTCTCCTGGTGAGGATTCTGAGATCTTCTTGGGAGTGAGAGCTTTGGCTATTACTGAAATGTCTGTGAGTTACTATTTCGAGAGACTACAGCAGGCAATAATTAAACAGAGTTACAAAGCGAGTAATCACACTCATTCTAAGGTATGTAATCCTCAGAGTATTAAGAATGCCGTTGTGAGGATTCTCGGGCCAGCCCTGTTGACACGCACACACATTTACACCTCTAATTGCCTATCTCCAGTGCCTTCTCTCCGTGTCTTATCGAGCCCTTTACTTGGGCCCAGGATAAATAATGAATCCAGGTTCTGACATTGCCTATCAGATTGCTGCATGTCTTTCTCTTTAAAAACAGTGCATTAGCACCACCCACACTGCGTTACCAGCCCCGTGCGGTTACTGCTCCCGTCACGGCCCATGAGCCAGGACGCTCTGCCTGGACGCTCTGCCTGGACGCTCTGCCAGGACGCTCTGCCTGGACGCTCTGCCTGGACGCTCTCCCCGCTGAGCTGCCTGGTACTGCGTCCCATTCCACTCTCCACTTCACGGTACTGACAGTCAGAAAATGAACACACAGAGCAAGTACAAGCATTTAACAAAGTGTCTGTTATGTTCACATCTTATGTGTTCTTCGTGTCTCTCATTGAAGTTTATTTACTCCATACTGGTGCAATGCCTAAACATTCATAAATATAGACTTCAAATATCAAATAGTAAAATTGAGATAAAATATTGCATCTGTGTTGGTGTTCATGCATTTATACATTCCTACCACCCATAGTACCTGCACCCATATTTATAAAAATACAGTGAAACTGTATATTCATATTTATCCTGTATTTATTATTTTTGTACCACATTGCACCGTATGCACTATTTTGCACTTTTGGTTAGATGCCAAACTTCATTGTCATAGTACTTGTACTCTGTGCAGTGACAATAAAGTTGAATCTAATCTAATCTAAATTCTTAACGCCACAAAAATAGCACAATGTGCCAGTGTTTGAGTAGAAACCTGGTCTGGGTTGGTTTAAAACACAAATGCATTATTGATGACGAAACTGGTACAGTGCCAAATGTTTCTGTTCACACCCCCGACTGCAGCGCCTAGCCCAAACTGATGCCAACCCTTCGGATCGCCAAACCACCGAGCCCCGCACAGGCCCGAGCCCGGCACAGGAGTAGTAATCCCACAACCAAAACAGGGCCCAGAACCCAGAGTTTACTCTGCTATTTTACCCTTTTCTAATGGCAGCGCATCTCTTTAACTTATTTTACACATTTTGCTTCACACCAATCTCGAATGGCAAGCTGATGTTCCTTCCACAGTTGGTGAAGGCTGTCCCAGTACAGACCCTGCGGCACTGTCAGTGTGAAATTCAGCCTTACAATAAACTGGAAACATGCACTGGCATTTCTTAGCAAAAGTTTCTAAGAAATTGCCTTCACCTGTGACTGAGATTAAGCCTTTTTTTATTTGTCTTCCAGCGAAGAGCTTCCAAAAGGATTTTGTTATTGCAGCGAATCTTAAGAAATCACAGGACATTAAAACAGAAATTAATTTCTCGAAAAGGCCGGAAGACCAGCAGCCTGCGGTTAAAATGTTCGCTGTGAGTCCCCTGTGAGTTCATAAAATCGAGCTCACTGGGAGCTCTATTTAATGGGGAACGTAAGTGGTCAATATGTATGATGGAACGCAAAGAGAAATAGCCCATTGAGAATGGCACTACTACAAAAGGCACTCTTAAGTAATTTGATACTTAATGGCTGGGACAAAGCAAGCGGAGATTTGAACAAAGTAATCATTAACCCGCCTATTATGTTCAGAGTTTATGACCGCTTTTATGTTTGGGGTCTTTGGGGTAATTATTGCAAACTTGTTTTTTTTACACTTTGTGTGTTGCCTTCTTATTGTCTCCCAAATGACCAGCCATGAATATGAAAAATCTGTGAGAAACATCTTGTCTTAGAGCCTGAGGTACAGGAAGTGAAACTGTGGCACCTATATGGGAAAGTGCCACAAGAATCATCCACAAAGAAATCTGAGATGGTTGTATATTTTGACATATTTGACATTTTTATACAGTTGCTGAAGGTCAAAATAAGCCCAAACAACACCTGCAAAGTTGGTACAGGACTTAGGCATTATGTGTATTGCATGTTTACTATTTAATCCCACCAAAATAGATTTATTTTTTAAATCATGCTGCATCAAGCTGTAAAAAAAGGTTAACTGGTTTTTGAGAGAGGTCAAACACTGAATGGGGTGGAATTGACCCCAAACATGATAGGAGGGTTAAGGAGAGCTTTAACCTCTCCCTGGAGCAGCACAGGTGCCTGGTGCTCTTTCATCCCAGCTCGACTGCAGTCTGATAGATGAGTGGGACTCTGAGGAACAGAGGAGAGCTCTGAATCGGGCCAGAAACAAGGCCCCAAGCAGCAGAGCATGATCCTCCCGGCTGTAAAATACAGCTTGAAAATTGAGCTGGTCAAACTGGTCATAAAATGGTCTAGCTGGATATGAGCTGGCCAACCAGTATGACCAAGCTGGTCAAAAAGCTGGTCTAGCTGGATATGAGCTGGTCAACCAGTATGACCAAGCTGGTCAAAAAGCTGGTCTAGCTGGATATGAGTTGGTCAACCAGTATGACCAAGCTGGTCAAAAAGCTGGTCTAGCTGGATATGAGCTGGTCAACCAGTATGACCAAGCTGGTCAAAAAGCTGGTCTAACTGGATATGAGTTGGTCAACCAGCATGACCAAGCTGGTCATGAAGCTGGTCTAGCTGGGTATGAGCTGGTCAACCAGCTAGTGCTGGTAACATGTCTGTTTCAAAACATAGCTTGAGCTGGTCAAAACATGTTGAGCTGGGAGCTGGTCTGACCTGGTCAACCAGCTAAATCATGTTCGGCTGGGAGCTGGTCTGAACTGGTCAACCAGCTACCAGCTGTTTCAAAGCCTAGCCTGAACCATTTTTTCAGCAGGGCTTTTAAAGCTCTCTGCAAAATTTAAGCCCAAACCGAATATTACCTGATTGCTGAAATATCAATCCAACAATACCATACCATACCATACAATACAATACAATGCAGCTTTTCCCACAGCAGAGGTGCGAGGGAAGGTGGTTTTGATCGCAGAATAGGGAGAGCCACAATGCTTGACAACAACAGCACAAAGCAAGGCTTCTAGTTTCTATCGTGTCCCGTGATGCTCAACTGACAAATGTAAGCAGCCGTATTTGAGCTCTTGCACTTATTCTTTAAGAACTCATGCTGTGACGACAAAACAGAGGGGCGACATCCTCTTTCTTTCAGTATGTGTTTGCAGAAAGCATATGTTTGTAAAATAGAAATATTTTATCATTTCATCTTCATAATGATCAGAAGAGGCTAGCCAGCTAGGTTTACTGCTGTTTTTCCTTCTGTTAAACATTTATCACTCACGTGCTCAGATATAGGTATGGCTGTTTTCATTTGCTAGTTGAGCATGACGGTATACAGGAAGCTTTGCCCCATTGTCATCTGTTAACAGATAACAGCTGGTAGAAGTCTTCATGCTGTACGGTTTGTAAATTTCCGGATTGTCAGTGGGTCCGTCCTCAATCTGTCCCAATGTCACAGAGATAAAAATAGGGCCGACACCTGGCCTATCACAGCGTACCTTCGACCCCGCTGTGTCTGGGTCAGGATGCACACCTCTAACTCAGAACGGGAGTCTGAACGGCGAAATGCAGGACATGGTGAGCACATTGTCACCTGTTCATTTAGAGCAGTTAATTGTGTGGTTAGGGAGTTTGGACTGACAAAAGCCAGAACCATCTATGGCACTTGCAAGACCTTGTTTTCCTAGAACTGGGCTGTAATTTACAGTCATTGTGCAACATCCCGAGGAAGAACTCTTGTTGACCTCAGTGAGTTCAGCCATTTTGTCTTGTGTGGGGATTCCTGCAAGGGTAGCCCCTGACTGAAAACAGCTCCAAATTCCAGAGGCGATGATACTCTATTCACAGCCAGACCAGGCAGGGAACCCGAAAGAGAATTAAAGAATGGATCTGCATATCACTATCAGTAGTGGAACCTGAAAGAGAATGGATCTGCATATCACTATCAGTGGAACCGAGATTTACCTCTTGCTTCTGTCCCTCTGGATGAATACTGGTCGTATTAGGAGTGGATCCAGGCCCTCCCCCATCTGGACCCCCTCTGCGCTGTCAGCAGTTGTATATGGATTGAGCAATCCTGGGATATCAGCATAAGGCAGTGTGTTCTCCCTGGAGCTCTGCCTCCCATGTCCCCAGAATGAGAACGCAGAAAACCAGACCACAAACCTTGTCTCATTTCACTCTCCCTCTTTCTCTGTCTCTCTCTCGTGTCATGATTATCGGTTTATTTATTCATTTATGTATTTATTATTTTTCATACTTGAAGCAAATGGCTTCAGCGTGTTTTGACCATAATTTGCAAACACGGCTAATTTCTCATTAGCAGTCCCCAAGTGTGCTGAGTCAAAGAGACAATACAACAAGCCTGTAAAATAAAATGTTACGCATATTGGAAAAGCAAGTAAAACGTCGACAATCTATGAGATTGAGTGCCGACAGAAGCGGCAATTACTGAGAGATAGCTAATCATTCATGTGATGTGATTTATATTATGGGATGCGAAGGAAGGATATGAAATGCAAGTCTGCAACATTTACTCTTGGATAATTTTCGGGAGAAGTGTCTTTGCTGACAGCATCCCAGCGGGAGTTCCGCCAACGCCTCAAATGAGTTCGGTCAAATGAGGTAAGCAGAACTGGTTCAATCAAGGAAATGGTTTCTTCGATCAGGTAGCTCTAAAAAAACGACAGACGCAGCACCCCTACTTTCTCGATGACGAGCGCTGAGCATTCCCTGAGTAAACCAGCAGATGTGGACCTGGCTGGGTGGCAGTGTGTAAACTCTTACCACAAATCTTAAAGTCAGTAGGTTGCGCCAACAACTAAAGAGCACTCGCTACTGCTAGGTAAGTTAAAAAAGAAAGTTTGACGGTCGCTGGAGAAGCGGATTGTCTCAGCCCTGCCTGCTGGTGGAGAGGGCATTGCGGGGTTGCATTAAATCAGCGGGTCCCAAACTGTGGTTCGGGACCCCATGTGGGGTCGACTGATTTTAGGATGGGGGTCTTCAGATTTTTTTTGGGAGAGAAAAAAAAAAAAAGCTAAATTGTAATTGTGTGTCTCTTTAAAATATGAGCATGTAGGCTACTACATGCTGAACATCCCAATGACTGAACTATAAGTGTAATGGGTGGGTTGTTGGGGTCACGTAAATTTGTAGACATTAATTCCGGGTCGCATCATAGGAAAGGTTTAGGAACCCCTAGGGTAAACTCTTACCACAAATCTTTAAGTCAATTGCATATGAAAAATGTGGGATGAAAAACTATTAGGCTAATAGCTAAAGCTGGGGTGTCATGGCAGTGCCATTCATAGCAGAATGGACTATAGTGGCCATATCACGAATATAGCCATGTCCACCCGAGGGTGACCCCATTTTCTCTTCACTGAACAGTCCAGTAAAAAGACCGATTGCTGCTGCACCGGGTGGATGTCTCATCCAGTATCTTTCAATAAGGTGAAAAAAGGAATACCAATTGTGCAGTTCCCCCACAGTTCTCCCCCCACCCACCAGGAAAACGATGGCTTCATTCCCCGGCGTCCGGCTGAGGCCTTCTGGAAATATAACTGAGACAGGACGCTTTACAATCCCCGTCAGCACTGCGAGATCACAGACACTGGTCAATGTTTAATTACAGTGTGACTAAGAGACATCAGGTCTCTCCAAGTAACCAATTACATTATTGAAAACGGTTTCTGAAGATTACTCTGAGCCGTGTTTGAGATGCAGAACTGCTGAGGGAAGCAGAGCCTCAGGCAAGATGTTAAAAGGCTGGAGGATTCAGAGGCAGAATTACTGATGGCCTATCAATAGCCATTAGCATCCTGTTCATTAGTGCCCATACCACCAATATTCGAGGAACTGTCTTTATGCTGAAAAATATATATTGCCCAAGCCCAAAATTCTGCCTTTTTTGGGGCAAAACAAGAAGAAAGGAAAGAAAGAAAGAAACCATGGGAAGCAAAGCAAGTAAAAGAAGAGGGTTTCCTTTGAGCCGAGCCGCTTGTGGCCCCTGGCGTTGGCGTGTGGCCCCTGGCATTGGCGTGTGGCCCCTGGCATTGGGCAGATTGCACCTGGCCTGTGCGGGATGACCCAAACAGGAGGTTCACAGATAGCGGTGGGTTATCTCCTGACCCATAAGCCCTATTCTCCTGACCGTTCCCAGGCTCACCGGTGAAGGCTTAGACTACACTGCATTTGGGGAATTCACTCACAGCGTGACAGATGTTTACAGCCAGCACCGGGACACTTTTAGTGTCCTATTACTTTGGATCTGACGCTGGCCCAGTACACATCCGCTAATATCAGCTAGCGGCAGCGCTAACAGGTTTTTACTCATGTTTCTGTCCTTCTTAAGTGAGTTATTTACATGGATTAATACTCCATCGGTCCATTAAAAGACCACTTTGACTGGATTTATTTTGTAGCCAGTAGCTTTGCTTTTCACGCTGACTGTGGTTTATTGTATGGTTTGTATGGCTTGTCCCTTTTTCTTTTTAACCTTTCAGTACTGACTACTGACGGAATGTATGCTAACTGCACTTTGGAAGAAATACCTGCATTTTTCTTTCAGATCCCTGAGTGGTAAACAATAAAAAATTAACTAGAAAAAGAACACAAAACAGGCCACGACAATTCCTAACACATTTTATTGTTTAAATTTTAAATTATTTTAATAACTAATAATAAACTGCAAATCTATTCAAAATTACATCATGTATTAATTTGTTTCATAACCATGAATGATTTATTAGGTTATTAGGTATTCCAATAAACACAATGCCAAATCGAGTAGCAAGAGAAGTGGTGAAAAAACAATCCAAGGTCAAAAATCCAAAAAGGCGCATATGCAGAGGTACAAGGGATAAGGCAAGGAGGGTCAAAAAACACAGAGAGAAGATCAAAACCAACAAAACACAAAGACAACAAAACAAAAGGGCAAAGGGTGTCTCAGGAATCCCAATCAATACAGGCTTACTAAGAACTGGCTACTGCAAAGATGATCAATGTTCTGACAAAGGTTACTGTGGAGACTGAGGTTTAAATACATGAGGGAAGGTGACAATCTAGGCGGGGCTCGGGAGTGAGGTGGGCTGGATGCACGTTACACACATGTAAAACATACGGGTCTGGATTAGGGAGTAGACATTTGCATAGAGTGAAAAGGTAGTGATATTAAGAGATAGGTGCGAACACTTCGCTGAAATTCGGAGGGCGGCCTGTAGCATAGTGGCTAAGGTAAATGACTGGGACCCGCAGGGTCAGTGGTTCGATCCCTGCTGTGGCCACAATAAGATCCGCACAGCCGTTAGGCCCTTGACCAAGGCCCTTAACCCTGCATTGCTCCAGGGTAGGATTGTCTCCTGCTCAGTTTAATCAACTGTACGTCGCTCAGGATAAGAGCACCTGCCAAATTCCATTAATGTCATGTTATGAAACTAAGCGAGTAATCAGGGATAGCATAGGAAGGCGGAGTTGTAGAACAGCGTGGAAAGCTAGGAGATTACATTATTTATGTGATTAATCTAATCTACCCAATTAAAGTGACTGTTAGTTTGTTAGTTAGACAGACAGTACGTGTATTAATCTGATTAGTACTGTACAATATCTAAATTAGTAGTTGTTAGTAAGAATAGTGCTTTACAACATTTAACTAACGAGAGAAGCCAGAAGTAAGGAATGAGAGGCTGGAAGAAATGTTGAAAACCCAGAAACTACCGAAACCACCCGAATAGTGAAGCACACAGACAGGGGAGTGACTCGGGCTCAGAAACATTCAGACACAGACATAACAGGGGATCACAAATGCAAAACAGTAATGGGAACATTTACAATATTAGCATATGGCGGCACGGATGGTGCAGTGGGTAACACTGCCGCCTCACAGCAAGGAGGTCCTGGGTTTCCTCCAGGTACTCTGGTTTCCTCCCAGAGGCCAAAGACATGCAGGTTAGGCTGATTGGAGAGTCTAAATTGCCCATGGGTATGAGTGTGTGAGTGAATGCTGTGTGTGCCCTGCGATGGACTGGCGACCTGTCCAGGGTGTATTCCTGCCTTTTGCCAAATGTATGCTGGGATAGGCTCCAGCCCCCCTGCGACCCTGTTCAGGATAAGCAGGTTAAGATAATGGATGGATGGATGGACAATATTAGCATGATTATCACAAAATAATGATGGGTAATACGATTCAGGTTTTGCTGTAGATCTTAAAGTTGGCAGCCTTATTTTAAAATCTTTCTGGAACTGTTCAAGAGCTGCACTCCCTCACATGTAGACACATTGCAGTATCACTTCATGCTACAGTCAAAACCCATGAAAGGTTTTGTCATTATGGTATTATACGTTCCAAATATATCAACAATAATACGGTGCTTTTTTATGGTGAGAGTAACATTTGTTATAACCGCAGAATGTGACAGGTCAGTAAAAAAGGCCATTGGGTTTGATAGGATTAGACACTATTGGCACTTTTTGCCTTGAAATGTAGTCACATTTTCAGCTTCTCAGCCTTTCCCTCAGCTGATGTATCAGTCTATCCAGCTTTGGGGTGGGAGGTTTTCATTATCATAAGAGTCACCAGGGAGTTCACGGACCAGTGCAGCCTTTCTCTCCAAATAATGACATTACAGGATCCTTTGACACAGCACAAGGCTTTTCTGCAGTTTGCTCCCGTTTTTCCGCAGGAACTAACAGGGAGAAGCAGGAACACTGGCTGTTCTGAGGAGAGGAAAAAAGCACCACTGTGAGAAATGAAGCAGAAAATATTTGAGACGTCAAAGTGCATCATGGAGCACCCAAAGGCTCTGTACACGCCACATGAACGTGTCGCAAATGCCGTATTTCACAGATGAGTTCACATCCAATTGCATTCCTGTCTCTAATGTGTGTGTGCGCGCGTGTGTATTCCCATGTGTGCATTTCCAGTGGATAAGTATGAGAGGGTAAATCTGTGAAGCGTGCATTCATTTGCGATCACACATTTTCTTTCATTGTCACTACAGCTCAAGAAGACGGTTAGTAACACAGACTCTTGTTTATTTTCTCAGAGTTCACCGTGGCAGGAAGGTTACAGCAGTGTACCATCGATGCCTTCTTCACATGCGCATTCAGTGGGGAATGAGCTGGTTGAACTAGCGTTTGTTTAAAAAATACTGTTTAAAAGATTGATACAGAAGGATGTAAGTATAATATGTGATATAGTTTGTGTGGGGATAATTGAGCGATATGAGGATGTGCAGTCATGACTGCCTGTGTGAGGCAGATGCCAGTACGTGGAGGGAGGTTTTACCCAGCGGGGCACTTTACCCCACCCTCAGCTCCACCCCAGCCTCTCTGCGCCCCCTCCCCCTGCCCTGGCCAAACAACTGCAACGCTCTGTTTATAAATCCCTCACCTCAACACCCCTCCCCCTCCCCAAGTCAAGCTCAGCCATTTCCAAATTACATTAATTAACTGATTAAGAGAGAGCTTTAATTCATTTAGCAGACCTTATCCAGTACTTTTCTCCAATCGTCTGTAATTGCCCCAGGACACGTAATGCAGCCATGTGTGGCTTTTTGGCTTTCAGTCTGGCACATTACGCTGTTCATCAGCTGCTCCCTGGGAGCTGCTGACCGGCCCGTGCCAGCAAAGGTCATTTCAGTCCAACCCAGTCCCTTCAGTTCTGTGGGCAACTCTTTTACCGCAATGTTTGTGGGCAGGGCTGACATAAACAAGAATAAATTCCTAAATCAGCAAGAAATGGTCTTTTGGCTGCCAGAAATTATACTACAATATACAGACTCACCTGAGCAGTTATTGCCTAATGCGTCACACTGGCCTGTTTTTGTACCACAATCTGTATTAAATGAAGCAGAACTTCAGTTCTTCAGTCAGGACAGTTAGGACATACAGTACCATTCATCCAAACAGGTCTGAAACCAGAAGTAGTTCATGCAGTTTGGCCTCATCAATATTAGTCAGAGTTTTCATTGATGAATTTGAAGCACGAGCAAATTTGTCAAAGGGGCCTCTCCTGGCGTGATTGTTAAAGAATACAATGTGGGAAATTCTGACTGTGGGTCACTTTAAAGGACCTGCATCTTTTCAGAGGCGACAGTAGAACATTCTGATGTGAACCAGGTTACTGTTGGCATAGTGCTCGTAGCATGTCTGAGCTGGTAGCTGCTAGCAGCTCTTTCAAAACTTTTCTTGACCATGAGAAGCTGGGAGCTGGTATGAACTGATCATCCAGCTAAACCATGTTGATCTGGGAACTGGTCTGAACTGGTTGACCCGCTAAACCATGTTGATCTGGGAACTGGTCTGATCTGATTGACCCACTAAACCATGTTGAGCTGGTAGCTGGTCTGAACTGGTCAGCTAGCTAAACTATGTAGGACTGGGAACTAGTCTGAACTGGTCAACCCGCTAAACCATGTTGAGCTGGTAGCTGGTCTGAACTGGTCAGCTAAACTATGTAGAACTGGAAACTGGTCTGAACTGGTTGACCCGTTAAACCATGTTGAGCTGGTAGCTGGTCTGAACTGGTCAGCTAAACTATGTAGAACTGGGAACTGGTCTGA
Source organism: Conger conger (assembly GCF_963514075.1). Lineage (NCBI taxonomy): Eukaryota > Metazoa > Chordata > Actinopteri > Anguilliformes > Congridae > Conger > Conger conger. The sequence continues at coordinate 46,977,571 of NC_083772.1, read as the reverse complement.
ACTGGTTGACCCGCTAAACCATGTTGAGCTGGTAGCTGGTCTGAACTGGTCAGCTAAACTGTAGAACTGGGAACTGGTCTGAACTGGGTGACCCGCTAAACCATGTTGAGCTGGTAGCTGGTCTGAACTGGTCAGCTAAACTGTAGAACTGGGAACTGGTCTGAACTGGGTGACCCGCTACAAGCTGTTTTGAAACCGAGCTTGAGCTTTTTTTCCCACCATGGGCTTGATTCCTAAAGCATTTAAAATAAGGCTCCAGTGACATAAATAACAATATATCAATATATACAGACAAATCAAAGAAAATGAGTAAATGAGTAAATGAGTGTGAAAACATGACAAATGCAGATACTTCTATTCAGCTGCACTGCATGATACAGTTAAGCAATTAACATCATATTGTGCCCCATGGCATGAAAAACAAGATGTTGTTCCTCACCATGCACTGTCACCACGTGATGCTGATGTTGGTAGTAGCTATGAAGCTAAGCTTTTAATAGATAAACAGTATACTAACTTGAAGTACTTTCCACTGTTGAGAAAACGTGGAACAGTGGCATTAGTTGTTGACAAATGTCACATAGGTGATCTCCAAACCTTGCAACATCATATTCAGGGCTACAATTCAATCACTAAAATCAACTGAAATCTCATCTGCCTACCCAGGCTAGTACTTTACTTCACAGCTGATGTTACCCATTACCTTTATTTAGCAGACGGTCCTATCCAGTGCAACTTAGAATACAACACTGACCTAACCAATCATCCAAAGCATTTCATTGCTACGGAAGTGAGTGCCATTGGACATTAATCATTGAGATGTTTTTGGTACAGGCATAGCTAGAAAGGGGGATAAACTGAACATGTCAGTACATTGTCCTGATACATTAACACAGTACTGTGCAAAAGCTATAAAGTAAGAATGCTTTCAAAAACAGAAATGTTAATAGTTTATTTTTATCAATTAACAAATGCAAAGTGAGTGAACAGAAGAAAAATCGAAATCTAATCAATATTTGGTGTGACCAACCTTTGCCTTCAAACCAGCATCAATTCTTCTGGGTACACTTGCACAAAGTCAGGGATCTTGAAGGCATATAGTCAGGTGTGTGATTAACCAATTATACCAAACAGGAGCTAATGATCATCAATTTAATGTGTAGGTTGAAACACAATCATTAACTGAAACAAAAACAGCTGTGTAGGAGGGTTAAAACTTGGTGAGGAACATCCAACCTCTGCTTCCAAGGTGAGGTTGCTGAAGGCAGTTTAATATCAGAAGTCATACACCATGGCAAGACTGAGCACAGCAACAAGACACAAGGTAGTTATACTGCATCAGCAAGGTCTCTCCCAGGCAGAAAGTTCAAGGCAGTTCCAGATGTGCTGTCCAAGCTTTGTTGAAGAAGCACAAAGAAACAGGCAACATTGAAGTGAGATGAAAGACACATCATGCTTACTTCCCTTTGCAATCGGAAGATGTCCAGCAGTGCCGCCAGCTCAGAATTGGCAGAAGCCAGTGGGACCCAGTGGGACATCTCCTGTGTGGAGAAGTCTGGTCAGAAGTGGTCTTCATGGAAGAAGTGCGGCCAAAAAGCCATATCTCCGACGTGGAAACGAGGTCAAGCAACTCAACTATGCACGAAAACACAGGAACTGGGGTGCAGAAAAATGGCAGTAGGTTCTCTGGACTGATGAGTCAAAATTTTTTATATTTGCCTGTAGCAGAAGGTAGTTTGTTCACTGAAGGGCTGGAGAGCGGTACAAGAATGAGTGTCTGCAGGCAACAGTGAAACATGGTGGAGGTTCCTTGCAAGTTTAGGGCTGCATTTCTGCAAATGGTCAGAATTAATGGTTTCCTCAATGCTGAGAAGTACAGGCAGATACTTTATTCTGCAGCAGGACTACGACCCAAAACATACAGCCAATGTCATTAAGAACTATCTTCAGCGTAAAGAAGAACAAGGAGTCCTGGAAGTGATGGCATGGCCCCCACAGAGCCCTGATCTCAACATCATCAAGTCTGTCTGGGATTACATGAAGAGACGGAAGCATTTGAGGCGGCCTAAATCCACAGGCTAGTTCTCCAAGATGTTTGGAACAACCTACCTGCCAATTTCCTTAGAAACTATTAACATTTCTATTTTTGAAAGCATTCTTATTTTACAGCATTTCTTCATACCTGCCTAAAACTTTTGCACAGTACTGTATGTCAGAGGATCAACTGCTGGCATAATATTATCACAGCAATATTGGTTCACATTTGCATGGTCAGATGTTGGGTGACTGTAGTAGAACATCACATGTATGGCTACGCTGGTTAGTGGAAATGCAGCTGTAATTTTGGAAAATTATGTAAAAACTTCAGACTGTATCTTGCATGTTAATCACTTGTAATAGTCAGTGTATGAAGAACAATACACCAAATCCATTTCACTTGACTTGCGGGACAAATCTGCACAAGCCGTGCAATAAGGCATGAAAGATATGTCTTTATCTGCTCACTAAAGTGAGGCCCTTGCTCTTGTAATCTAAAATGATGAAAATTCCTCTTGATTCGAGGTTCTGCCTCACTGGGCAGTGAATCTACCATGAAATTTGCTGAAACAAACACAGTCTCTGAAGCTAGAAAGGTTATGAAATGAGAGCAAGAATTTGTTAACGCTGTAATGGCTAACGCTGTGCTGTAATGGCTAACTCTGTGCTTGTCAACTGACTTCAATGAGCCAATTGGAAGACTTCACCTAAAACAACGATTTGTTCAAATTAGTCCAATTACTTTTGGTCTCCTAAAATTGGGAGGACTATAAACAGGGCTGTAATTCCTGCAGGGTTCACCTAATATGGTTGTAAAAACCCTGAAATTAAAGCTGAAAATCACTGTCAGGGAACTAATTCCTCATTCACCCTTTGACCAAGGGCCAGCTCACACTGGGCTGCAGAGAAGGAGCCGGAACTGGGAGGTGTTAGTGTGTGAGTGTGTATGTGTGTGTGTGTGTGTGTGTGTGTGTGTTTGTGTTATTGTGTGTGGGGGTTAGTGTGCATATCTGTGTGTGTGTGTGTGTCTGTCTGTCTGTCTCAGTGGGGGTGGCCTAGCAAACTACACCCTGACATCTCTCATACTATTAAAATTCCAGATTTTAAAAATGTTTAATTAATCTCCAGCCACAGTTTCCGGTAGTCCTTAACATTCAATGTCATCATTATGCTCACTAAGAGAGGGTTCATTTCCTTAAAACCTTAAAAAGGGATGTGTTGTAAGCAATATATAAAGAAAGATATCCTAGATACTTCAAGGAGCCCCCCCAATCATTCATTAATATGCATGGGCTAGGTGAAGCAAGAATGTCCTACCTAGATAAAATAGGGTCTTCCTTTAGTTTTTTAGTTTTTATTTGGAAGTCCTACACCTTGGTCTGGCATTCTACATTTTATCCCATGTAATTTTTGAATATTTGGCTGTTTTCTGAGCATTGACTTTGGCATCCTAGGGACTAATTTTGTGAGAAACAAGCTGTGGTTCGGTATTTTCTTTCATTCATTTCTCTTGTGACTGTTATTTGTTTATGTCTGTAAGCTTCATTGTTTTGAGGTAGTTGAACCCGTCTCTAGACACCAAAGTCGAAGTCACTCTAGACACCATAAAGTCACCTGTTCAGCAAACATTTTATTACTAGGACACGCGTTTGTCAGCTTTCTAAAACAGTGCACGAGAATATGCTTTGTATTACGCGTTATATTCATAGACTGTGGGAAGCATAAACAGTGTTGTGGTTTGAGGTTATTTGTTGTTGCAATTCCTCTCTTGACTGTATCTATATAGTGATAGTGCAACTATTGCAACTGCTGCTAATAATCAAAAACAAATACACCAAAAAAAAGCAACAAAGTGAATAAGGAAGTTCTGGTAGCATGTGCATACATACAGAAAACATACTATTTGCTCCATAAATAGGACCAAGTGTAGAGATACACAGGAGGCAGATACAGTGAGAAATGTCCTGTGGGTTTGCAAAGAATACACAAAGAATCCAAAAGTCTAAACTCAGGTGAAATCCAAAAACACAGGAGAAAAAAACACAGGAAACCCAGGGAGTACACTAGAGAATCTGAGGGATGACAAATCACCTGGAAATTGAGACAAGGGGCTCTTTTCTATCACTTATTTTTCACCTCCTATCTCCTTTGCCTGACCCGGAAGTCCACCATCTTTTAAAGGTGCACTGTCATGCTTTTTTCATTTACGCTTATTTGGATTAAATGCTTAAATTATGTGTGTAGGCATTTTTAAAATCACCGTTAGTGTAGCAGTTTCCTAAACTGGGGCAAAACTTCTCAAAACAAACATGTCTGACATCACTGGATGTGTTTGGCTTGAATCTCTGTGTTACCCAGAAAGGGTAACGGGCAGTCAAACTCCACCCTTGAACGCAGAGACTGGTTTATGGACAGCCACCCATCCAGCCAATCACATGACACTCCAATGAAAACACAGTAACATTAGCATACAGATATCACGGAACCTACCTTGGCTAGCCTGAGCGATATGACGGACAGCTCTGACTTCGCCGAGTTACGGCATGGCTCCACTGCAACCATTAACCTCAGCAATCTCCATCAGCCATCATTTTCACATTCTACCGTCTCCATGGCAGCCATCGCCATCATCAATAAATCTCACGGCATACTGTTGTGTTTTTCAAACTCACTTGGATGTCAACAGCTATGGTGTTTTCACTCATTAGATTAAGCAATGATGCTCTGGTTCAGTTGTACCCAGCTAATATAGCTAGTTAGCTAGCCCCATATCAGTTCATTAAAGCTAGCTAAATTACAGACTTTGATGATGCAGCCAACGTGAATAGCCGCCAACTTTATCATTTGTATGGAGTTAAATAAGAGAAAACAAGCAAAACAGCTACATTTCTCATTAAAAATCAATTCACTACATGGGAGTGTCAACCAACCAGAAATGAACCTTCGATTCTCGAACTTGCTGCCATTGAACATGATGCGATGGCTCCAGTGGAGCTGCTGTCATTAATTACAATGGATTTGTTCCCTCAATGTCCGATGGCTGATGGCGAACCAAGAAATGCATAGAATAGCAGGTTTTATTCAATTCCAAGCAGGTTAAACATGCACTGATCCAGCAAACTGATGTCAACATTGGCCTTCATCAATTGATCACTGAGAGAGAAGAACCACACCTGGCTTTTAACAGATTATATAATTTATTATGAATGAGAAAATTAAATTCAGGAGTTTAAATAATTGCATTTGACCATAAATAGGCTTATAATATACATGCAAACTAACATCCCCAAACTACCGTGAGAACTGAATATCAGTTAATTAAAACAGGAATAATGAATCAACAAAAAATATAATAATTATACAAGGGAAGGCAGGGAAGGCATAAGGGTAAAAATAAGAAAGTCTGACTAATTTTCATTGTGATCAAGGGTTTTTTATTCATTTTTGATTATTTACTTATGGTTAAGGTGAGGATTTGGGAGGGAAATCTGATCCTAGATTCTATGGGGCAACTTCACCCCAGAGCGCAACAACAATATAATTTCAATAGCTGCTGACTGCACAGGTTAGCTAAATATATGTTTGCTAGCTTGCTACGTGACCAACCAATCATAGGAGACGAAGTTTGGCTAATTCAACAGTTCAAACTAGCTAACGTTACAGCACGATCGAAGACAATTACTAGCTTGCTCTTGAGATCGAACACATTGGGATTCTGGGATTAGCCTATGGAGCTGGCCTAACTGGCAAACCTAGCTCAAGCTAGCTGTTTTTTTCAGCAGGGATTGAAATTTGCTAGCGAAGCCAGACAGGGAAGTTTTACAAGCGATGAGAAATCAATGATACAGACCAGGTCTAGTTTGGTTGTAGCCTATCGAGATAGCAAAGTATGCCTTTGAATTACTCACAAGCTAATTCCTGGACGTCAGGAGGCAGCAGAGCCGTTGTTCTTTGCTGGAGTGCTGTCAGGCTAATATGCCGTTCTGCCATTTTGGCTCCATATGGCTCTGGCGATGTATAATCCGTATGTTCCGTGAGTCACGTGGCTTGCAGTTGTGCCATGCCTTACATTATAGAGTCACTGAACTACTAAATGGATTTTTATGGATTCATTTGAATATTGCTTTTGCCTTACCAAAAGATTTGTCATGATTTGAATGCAAGTGTGGTTCTATGACCGGTTCTATGACTCTGTTAATATACTTAGATTTCCAAAAAGCATTTGATAAGGCACCACATGACAAATACATTATCAAAATGAGGACGGTAGGAATTACAGGAGCCATTTCAGAGTGAGTTCGGAACTGGTTAGGGGATAGAGCACAAGAGACCTTATCTGAGCAGTGTATTGTGGGGTCGGTGCTGGGACCACTGCGCTTCCTCATTTACATAAATTACCTTGACAGGAACATTTAAAGTACTGTGTGCAGTTATGGGGACCGCATGACTAGAAAGATATGTGCTGGAAAAGGTTCAAAGAAGGCAAACCAGATTGATTCCATGTATGTTATGAGAAATTATGTGTGTATTGCCAGGACTGTAGTGGATGCAGAAACACTGGGGGTTTTCAAGACCAGGCGTAATATGGTGCTAGGTCTCCTAAATCATATAAGATGAGTGTTTCTGTTAGGCGAGGGAAGGCACTGTCCAACATGTTGGGGGGGTCTGATGAATCCCGCTCCAGCAACGTCTCCTGCAGGCTGTAGTTTACACACTTTAAACTTAGTTTAGTTTACACACTTTAAACTTAGTTTAGTTTACACACTTTAAACTTAGTTTAGTTTACACACTTTAAACTTAGTTTAGTTTAGTCATCACCTTTTCAACACAGACCACTCCCATCTCCCTGAGCGCCTGTTACAGCAAAACTCACCTGAAGCTGTTTGTGCTGAACAAACCTGACAATGTACAAGCCTTACAGCCTTTACAGCCTTAATATCCAGACCGTTAGCATCACGGTAGGATTGCATGGGTGAGGTAGGGAGGACTAATATAAAATACATTAATGTAAAGAATTGTTCTTTTTTAAACATTATAAAATGTGAATGTTACATCACATTGTAGAAGTGATGCCACTTTTCAGTATGCATTACAACAGGATGCTCTGTATTAATGCTAATTGTGTGTGAGGCAGACGCATGAAGGGGTTTGTGACCTGATATTGTGCAGAGGGTGCAAAACGCAGGTCAGTCGTGATGCGATTATGAAAAGAGACAGAACTGGAGAAATTGGAGAGAGATTGAGCTGCAGGAGGACTCACTGTGTACCACCCACTCAAAGCCAGATTCTAAAAACGCTGAAATATTTTGGTAATTTCTTATGTTGGCTTTTTGACAGACTCTGAGCTGGAATGAGCTGATTGGATGTAGCCTCCTCAGGGAAACAGGGAACAGGAAAGAGGGGACATGTCATGTTGTGTCGTGTGTGATGCCATTTATTATTGTGATCCCCATAGTAACCGGCCTTATAGGGAAACACTTGTATGACCCACATACATGCTGCTTGTGGATTTTTCTGTCACGTTTCAGGTCTGTCTCGCCTTGTTTTATGTTTATTCATTTTGTATTAGTCTTGTATTGTCTTATCATGTATTATGTTGTCTAGGTTCGTCATGTTGTTTAGTTATGTCTCGTTACGATTTATTTTCTTGTCATGTCTAGTTATGTTTTCGTACGATTTTATTACATGGTTATGTTGAGTGATTATCGTCTTAGTTTTCGCGTTGTGTCATGTTTTGATTTATGTTTATTGTTACGTATACTGGTCACGGTTTATGCATACACTTTTACATGTTTTTCCGCAAACCTTGCGTTCCGCCTTTTCTCTCTCTCTCCTTCTGTCATTCACTTCCTATTGTTTCTATTTGTCTATTTACTAAAACTACTAACGCTAGATCAGGATTGGGTAGAGACTAACAAACTAATCATGTGTTCATGTTACCTTACGTTTCTCGTGCATGTCATTTACTAATTTACTAATGCTAGGGCAGGATAGGTTTATTACTAACGATTACTAATCTCCTTGTTAAACTTGTCATCCATCGCACCTGTTTTCCATTTCCTTGCTACGCTCTAACTAATTGTCTACACCTGTCTACACCTGCATTTATAGCCCAGTCGCGCAACTGTTCACTGCGAAATTGTCTGCCTCTGTTTTCCACGCAACTCTTGAGCATTTACTGTTTTGATTACACGTTACGATCCAAGCCCGTCATCGACTATTGATTATTGATTTCTGTTTTGTGACCTTCGTTTGTTTCTTGACTACGTCCCCGCCTACCGTTTTTGTACTTTTGCCCCGCTGATTGTTTCATGGTTTCGACTCCCGCTTCGCCCACGACTACGCCTCTGCCTGCCGTCCGCCTGTTCATCTGCCCCGCTGACAGCTCTCCTGCTACCGGACCTCTCTGCACGCCTACCGACTACGAGATTGCCTCTTCCCTCGGCACCGTGCTTTTTGTTTGTTTTGTATTTGTTTGGCTGGATCTTCGTGTATGGACTTTGCTTGTGTTGACTACGCTCCTGGGACTCGTCCCGAATAAAGCCCTAACGGGACTTTATCTTACTATTGTTTCTGAGTCGTGCATTTTGGGTCCAACCCCCACGCACCCGTCTCATTTTCATATTTGATGAATATTTGGTTATGTCACCAAAGTCAGAAATATCCACAAACATTCTGTAATTTTATTTTAAAATAAAAGAGACATACTGTAGATCCCTGTGGCAGCAGCTGCATACTTTGAAAGGTGTAATTAATGAATTATTAAATAACAAATTATCAGTCAAAAATTAATGCTTGAGATTGCTATTGTGGTTGAAACAAAAACCAGCATACACAGGGGTCCCGTAGGACCGAGTTTGAAAACCACTGACCTAACTAGTGTCCTTCAACAAAAGTCACCGTAAATGTGGAAGAAAACGAGGTCAGATCTTTTAAAACAAGCCCAAAATCCTGAAGATTCTTTCAATCAGTTTGGGTAAAAAAACTTGCCCAAATGTGAGTGTTATTAGCTGTCACAGGAAATATTGGCGAAAGTCATAGAGCAATCATGGCAAATGTGTTGAAAATCACGGAGAACTGAGAGAAAAGGCAGAACACCACTGGGTTATCGTTAGCCCTGGGCTATCAAAACCATGACTAGTGAGCAGTTTTGGCTGCATTTCTTTGCTAACTGGTTGTCGGGTCTGGCCAACATAACCATTTTCCATTACTTTTATCAATAAATTGAATGATGAAAAAATATCACTTTTGGTTCTCATTCATTGTTGTTATATTGTGTTGCTTTTCTGAAGCAGACATCAAAGGCAAAACGCATACAACCAGCTTTCATTTTAGTCAAATGTATTACAGAATTGCCAGTTCTCCCGCCAGTTAAAATGAAATGTTTTCACTGTAGGTTTTACATCACTTAACATGTAGTGTCACTGTATACAATGTTTGGGTCAAATACATCAATTCACATTGACATTCTACTGCTGGCGTGCACGTGTAATTGTTCAGTAAACAGTTTGTGTTAGTGAAGTGTCTGCGTTCTTTGTGAAACACGTGCTGCTGACTCTTGAGGAGCCATCATAACAAAGCCTATGAACAGCTCAACCAAACCTCCTCTGTGACGGTGGAGTGACCCCTGTGAGCCACACAGTGGAGATGAGCTCCGAACAATCCCAGCCTTTCCCATGTCCCACCAGGTCCCACACGGCAGAAACCCCATACTAGCACCAATTGTAGAGCAAAGGGAATCCCATATGGGAAAAACGTTGATTCAACTTGTTGTTGATATCAAGAATTCATATTTTATTTAGTTAAAATTAAATTACTGATATCGAAAATTAAAGACCCCATTGATATTAATTGGAAAAAACTCTTGAATTATAAGTAGTATTGAATTCCTGATATTAGGAATACATGTACTTGTCCCAAACATTATGAAGGTCAACCAGCTAATGCTGGTAGCTTGTCTGAGCTGGTACCAACTGTTTCAAAACTTGAGCTGGTGTTGTTGTTGTTATTTTCAGCAGCACCTGTAAAACACAGTTAAGGACAAACATGGATTAAATCCAGGCCATAGCTATATCAGGTGGTGTAGAGGGTATACAGTTCCACAGTGAGCTCGGACACACAGCCAGGTATCCAGGACAGTCCAGGTGATGTACATTACCTTGCTCAAGGGCACAACTGTCCCAGTTGTTGAGGCCAAAGAGTAGAAACGAGCAGGAATTCTTCCCAGGAAAGCTTTTTATATGCAGACAGCTATACTAGTCCCTAAAGCAGAGTTGTGAAGGAGAAAAAGGATTCACTAAGAACAAAGAAAGGGAGAAGAAGCAGAACTCTGCCTGCTTAATTTGCAGACTAGTAAGGCACAGAGGGGGGTCAGCGATAGTTTATTTTGTTTTAAAAGTGAAAGAGCTGAAAGGAAGAAAGATCCTCACTGGCTCTCTTTTTCTCACAACATACATAATATTGAGCTGAATTCAAGGAAACAGTTGTTTTCACACCTGGAGCTCAGTATTTTAAACTTATTCAGTTAATTACAGCCAAGGCTCCTCATTTTCAGAGTTTATTATTTATTTTTTTAAATGTGGGTTTTATTGTTCATTTTTAAAAACATCGGATGGAAAATATGATTGAAAAAAACAATATTTTTTTAAAGTGAGTGAAAATCGGATTATGATAATGAAAATTTCTTGGATAAATCTTTTATTTTAATTTTAAACATTGTTCTTTCTTTTTACTCATCTGCACATTTAATCACGTTCGCACAGTGACATATACTAAAAAATAGGTCTAATATTGCCGTAATAATGATTAAGTAATTCTAATAGGAATCCTGTTGAATCCCTTCAACCGCATGTGTGTTTATTTCCATTAAATTCTTTTTAACATTTAACATTTGCTTCCTTTATTGCACTGAAGAAAATTACATTAACTTGCTTGGACCATGCTCTCTTTCAAAACGCACACATAACCTCACACTGGCCTGTACACACGGACCAATCACCAGATCCCCACTCTTAAAGCTGCATACTGTTATGTGCTGTGCAGGGAACCCAGACGCACACCACAGGATAATCCAAAAGAGTAGTTTTAATGTCCAGTAGTCACAAGCCAAGAGATCCAAAACACAGCCAAAAACGAAAAGCAAAAGAATGGTCGAAAAAACAAGCGAGAGGTCAAAATCCAGAAAATCACAGGGCGAAGGTACAGCAGGGCAAAAGCAAAGTCGAAGTCAAGGCAAAGGGGTGTCTTTCAAGAATCTCTATAACAAGGCTTTCAAACAATCGGCACTTATCAAGATCAATGTTCTGACAACGAAGCATACTGAGACTGAGGTTTAAATACAAGAGGGAAGGTGACAATCTAGGCGGGGCAGAGGAAAAGGTGGGCTAAACAAATGGACAACAGGTGGGGAAACACAATAGGGTAATAACATAATAACGGGAGGGAGACGAAAACGCGGACTGGATGCACGAAACAAAACATGTAAAACATACGGCTCCGGATTAGGGAGTAGACATTTGCATAGTTAGAAGACGTAGTGATAGTTAGAGACAGGTGCGAACACTTCGCTGAAACTAAACGAGTAATCAGGGATAGCATAGGGAGGCGGAGTTATAGAACAGTGCAGAAATACTAAGAGATAGCGTTAGTGAGTTAGTTACGTGAATATTTCTAAACTACCCAATAAAAGTGATTGTTAGTTAGTTAGTTAGACAGACAGTAAGTGTATTAATCGGATTAGTACTGTACAAAACCTAGATTAGTAGTAGTTAGTAAGAATCGTGCTTTACAACAATTAACTATCAAGAAAAAGCAGGAAGTAAGAATCGCGAGTTTAGAAAAAATGTTGAACCCCGAAAACTACCGTAACCACCCGAATAGTGGGGCACGCAGACAGGGGAGTGACTAGACTGATAAACATTCAGACGTAGACATAACAGGGGAGGACAATAGAGAACTGTAATGGGAAAACATAAACCAGGTACTATGAGAAATGAATGATAAACAAGAATAAACATGAAAACATACAGAACAAATACAGAAACATTACACATACCCTCATTTACCAACAACGGCAATGGTCTAGAGAACCAAATCCATAATATATTTTAATTCTGAAAACATTTCAAAGGCAGAGAAACATCCATAAGATCACAGATGACGCATTTGCATGTCCTTTAGATGCAGCTTCTGCCATCCACTGGTGCACTGCACATCACAAACTGGTACAGCAGGGAGCCTGCAGACACACAGTCAGCCAAAGGGGGCGCCCTTGAGCACTCTGCCAATCGAGCCCATTCGGCCTTAGACAACATTTTACCCATCATGCATCACCTCGCAGCCTGGGGAGTGCACTTATCCCTCCTATTATGTTCAGATTTTATGACCGGTTTTACATTTGGGGTTAAATTGAGCCCAACAGCTGAAATAAACTTTTGACACATAGTGTGTCGCCTCCAGCGGCACGGCTGGTGCAGTGGTGTAGCACTGCTGCCTCACAGCAGGAGGTCCTGAGCCTCACAGCAAGGAGGTCCTGAGCACTGCCGCCTCACAGCAGGAGGTCCTGAGCACTGCTGCCTCACAGCAGGAGGTCCTGAGCACTGCCGCCTCACAGCAGGAGGTCCTGAGCCTCACAGCAGGAGGTCCTGAGCACTGCTGCCTCACAGCAGGAGGTCCTGAGCACTGCTGCCTCACAGCAGGAGGTCCTGAGCACTGCCGCCTCACAGCAGGAGGTCCTGAGCACTGCCACCTCACAGCAAGGAGGTCCTGAGCACTGCCGCCTCACAGCAAGGAGGTCCTGAGCACTGCCACCTCACAGCAAGGAGGTCCTGAGCACTGCCGCCTCACAGCAAGGAGGTCCTGAGCACTGCCACCTCACAGCAAGGAGGTCCTGAGCACTGCCACCTCACAGCAGGAGGTCCTGAGCACTGCCGCCTCACAGCAGGAGGTCCTGAGCACTGCCACCTCACAGCAAGGAGGTCCTGAGCACTGCCACCTCACAGCAAGGAGGTCCTGCGCCTCACAGCCAGGAGGTCCTGAGCACTGCCCCCTCACAGCAGGAGGTCCTGAGCACTGCCGCCTCACAGCAAGGAGGTCCTGGGTTCGAATCCCCGTTTACTTATTTATTGCATTTGTGCTGAGACAATAAGGGGCTTTCCCTGCTGAGGTAAATGAGAAAGCAGAGGAGGCAAAACCCAACATCGTGTTAAACGTGAGAAAGCAGAGGAGGCAAAACCCAGCATCATGTTAAACATGAGAAAGCAGAGGAGGCTAAACCCAACATCGTGTTAAACGTGAGAAAGCAGAGGAGGCTAAACCCAACATCGTGTTAAACGTGAGAAAGCAGAGGAGGCAAAACCCTGCATCGTGTTAAACGTGAGAAAGCAGAGGAGGCAAAACCCAACATCCTGTTAAACGTGAGAAAGCAGAGGAGGCAAAACCCAACATCATGTTAAACATGAGAAAGCAGAGGAGGCTAAACCCAACATCGTGTTAAACGTGAGAAAGCAGAGGAGGCAAAACCCAATATCGTGTTAAACGTGAGAAAGCAGAGGAGGCAAAACCCAACATCGTGTTAAACGTGAGAAAGCAGAGGAGGCAAAACCCAACATCCTGTTAAACGTGAGAAAGCAGAGGAGGCAAAACCCAACATCGTGTTAAACGTGAGAAAGCAGAGGAGGCTAAACCCAACATCGTGTTAAACGTGAGAAAGCAGAGGAGGCAAAACCCAGCATCGTGTTAAACGTGAGAAAGCAGAGGAGGCAAAACCCAACATCGTGTTAAACGTGAGAAAGCAGAGGAGGCAAAACCCAACATCGTGTTAAACGTGAGAAAGCAGAGGAGGCAAAACCCAACATCGTGTTAAACGTGAGAAAGCAGAGGAGGCAAAACCCAACATCCTGTTAAACGTGAGAAAGCAGAGGAGGCAAAACCCAACATCGTGTTAAACGTGAGAAAGCAGAGGAGGCTAAACCCAACATCGTGTTAAACGTGAGAAAGCAGAGGAGGCAAAACCCAGCATCGTGTTAAACGTGAGAAAGCAGAGGAGGCAAAACCCAACATCGTGTTAAACGTGAGAAAGCAGAGGAGGCAAAACCCAACATCCTGTTAAACGTGAGAAAGCAGAGGAGGCAAAACCCAACATCCTGTTAAACGTGAGAAAGCAGAGGAGGCAAAACCCAACATCATGTTAAACATGAGAAAGCAGAGGAGGCTAAACCCAACATCGTGTTAAACGTGAGAAAGCAGAGGAGGCAAAACCCAACATCGTGTTAAACGTGAGAAAGCAGAGGAGGCAAAACACAACATCATGTTAAACATGAGAAAGCAGAGGAGGCTAAACCCAACATCGTGTTAAACGTGAGAAAGCAGAGGAGGCAAAACCCAGCATCGTGTTAAACGTGAGAAAGCAGAGGAGGCAAAACCCAACATCGTGTTAAGCGTGAGAAAGCAGAGGAGGCAAAACCCAACATCGTGTTAAACGTGAGAAAGCAGAGGAGGCAAAACCCAACATCGTGTTAAACGTGAGATCACAGAACAAGTGGTGAAAAATGCAGCTCCTCTCTGAGAGCTGGGAACACACTGCATGACGCAGTGATGAAGAGCTGTCACCAAGCAGCAGTTAAGCCCTCACACACTGCATATCAACGATCATTAACTGAGCAATTATGTGGGTATAGTTGACATCAACAACATTTAAGCAATTAAGACAATTGTTTTGTTTACAACATTGATTATGATTATGACAAGTGCCACAATCGAGGGATCCAGCATAACGCAATATAAGCCCTTAAGCGGTCTGTGGAAAAGAACACTTTCTAAAATCCTGCATTAAAATGAAAGGAGAAATGTGATAAGTAATCATACAAAGTCTTAAGATGTATCATTGCCTGGTAATGTACGTTTTACTGTTTTTCAAGGATAATACAAAAAATCTGCGAGTATCCAAGATCTGAAACCACCCCTATTCATCATGGCCTTGGAAACAAATTTGTATTGAAAAAAATGAACAAACATAGCACTTTTAATATTGTGCTTTTTATATTATATATAAATATTTATTTTTATATGTCATTTATACTCTATCCTATCAACCACTTGTGCGCTTAATATCACATTTCATCCACTTATGTTGTGGTTAGGCCTCTTGACTAATTTCCCCTGCCTGTAGTCACCCTTGTTATTTCTGCTTGATGTGGTTTGTTATAATGGCCTTGTACTCACTTTGGGGCTAAAAAAAGCATCTGCCAAATACAAAATACATGCTGTCATGGGACTGGCAATCGAAACCAAGCAAGCAAGACTTGAACAGGGAGGTAAAGCAGTTTGTGGTGCTGGGACAGGTGATGGTTGAAACCCAGGCAGATAGGGCAATGCAGAGCAGGCAGAATGAGGTCCCAGGAAGTCAGCCCAATGGGGGCAGGAAGGAGCTGGGAGAGCAGACTGAGGGCTGGAGACAGGGCGGGATACACGGGTTGGTGTGATTACACATGAGGAAACACATAACAGGTGAGTGTGATTACACATGAGGAAACACATAACAGGTGAGTGTGATTACACATGAGGAAACACATAACAGGTGAGTGTGATTACACATGAGGAAACACATAACAGGTGAGTGTGATTACACATGAGGAAACACATAACAGGTGAGTGTGATTACACATGAGGAAACACATAACATAATAATAAAAGCAATAGCAATAACAATGATACAAATAATAATATCTGATAGTAATAAGTATTATAATAACAATAATACAAATAATAATAATAATAATAATAATAATAATAATAATAATGTGGCTCGGAACTGGAACATTTTACTGACTATGCTACTCAAACTGAGGGAGAGGCTTATTTTCTAAACATAGACTCAACAAAAACTACAAGCAAAAAATTTTCTGCCTGAACTAAATTGCCTGTTTATGAAAAGACATATAAGATATAATGACATATTCTGACATAAATAAATTGGTGAAAGTTTTAATTTAGCAGTTATAAATTAAAGTTTTTATTACAGTATATCTTATAGTATATCCTATAGCACATTAAGTTTAAATTACATTATGTCCTGATATCATTTTTAGCAAACCTAAAGCCTGATAAGCAAGGTTCTAATGAAGGACATGGTATGCAAAATATGTTGGTGTATTCTGGCTTTATAATCTGTTTGGAACCCAGGGGAGCCAAAATATGTTTTCAATGTTCTATCATAATTATAGTTAATATTTTTTGACATGAGACATTGTAACTATTATGTGAAATATGTGGCATACAAATCATTAAGTTATATAAATTTACTGTGGTGCAATAACAAGAATTAATGCATTATGGAGATGGATAGATTTAAAGAGCTAATATAATGTTCAAGTGATTGTCTTCCTATTTCTGCTGATTAAGAAAATGTGAAAATTGGACTGAGCATTTTCTGAAGTTGATGAGAGTCTCATTTATAGAGCTTTAAGGGCTCTGGTGGGCTCAAGATAAAGCCTCCATCAGCCATTACCATTTTGCTGTCAAAGAGAAAGTGGGAAATAGCAGATTTGGGTGCAAATTGGCATCTAATTGAGTCAAAGACAAGTAGTGTGGGTGTGTAGTATTAAACAGTGTCGTTCTTCAGCAGTTTGCTGTTGTTATGGTGTGCTGGTTCTTCATGTTTCACTGGGGCAATTTGTTGTTGTTATGGTGTGCTGGTTCTTCATGTTTCACTGGGGCAGTTTGCTGTTGTTATGGTGTGCTGGTTCTTCATGTTTCACTGGGGCAGTTTGCTGTTGTTATGGTGTGCTGGTTCTTCATGTTTCACTGGGGCAGTTTGCTGTTGTTATGGTCAGCTGGTTCTTCATGTTTCACTGGGGCAATTTGTTGTTGTTATGGTGTGCTGGTTCTTCATGTTTCACTGGGGCAGTTTGCTGTTGTTATGGTGTGCTGGTCCTTCATGTTTCACTGGGGCAGTTTGCTGTTGTTATGGTGTGCTGGTTCTTCATGTTTCACTGGGGCAGTTTGCTGTTGTTATGGTGTGCTGGTTCTTCATGTTTCACTGGGGCAGTTTGCTGTTGTTATGGTGTGCTGGTTCTTCATGTTTCACTGGGGCAGTTTGCTGTTGTTATGGTCAGCTGGTTCTTCATGTTTCACTGGGGCAATTTGTTGTTGTTATGGTGTGCTGGTTCTTCATGTTTCACTGGGGCAGTTTGCTGTTGTTATGGTGTGCTGGTTCTTCATGTTTCACTGGGGCAGTTTGCTGTTGTTATGGTGTGCTGGTTCTTCATGTTTCACTGGGGCAGTTTGCTGTTGTTATGGTGTGCTGGTTCTTCATGTTTCACTGGGGCAGTTTGCTGTTGTTATGGTGTGCTGGTTCTTCATGTTTCACTGGGGCAGTTTGCTGTTGTTATGGTGTGCTGGTTCTTCATGTTTCACTGGGGCAATTTGTTGTTGTTATGGTGTGCTGGTTCTTCATGTTTCACTGGGGCAGTTTGCTGTTGTTATGGTGTGCTGGTTCTTCATGTTTCACTGGGGCAGTTTGCTGTTGTTATGGTGTGCTGGTTCTTCATGTTTCACTGGGGCAGTTTGCTGTTGTTATGGTGTGCTGGTTCTTCATGTTTCACTGGGGCAGTTTGCTGTTGTTATGGTGTGCTGGTTCTTCATGTTTCACTGGGGCAGTTAGCTGTTGTTATGGTGTGCTGGTTCTTCATGTTTCGCTGGGGCAGTTTGCTGTTGTTATGGTGTGCTGGTTCTTCATGTTTCACTGGGGCAGTTAGCTGTTGTTATGGTGTGCTGGTTCTTCATGTTTC
The DNA here is from genome assembly GCF_963514075.1 of Conger conger. Taxonomy (NCBI): domain Eukaryota; kingdom Metazoa; phylum Chordata; class Actinopteri; order Anguilliformes; family Congridae; genus Conger; species Conger conger. The sequence goes on along the minus strand of NC_083772.1, from coordinate 46,959,746 downwards.
ACTGGGGCAGTTTGCTGTTGTTATGGTGTGCTGGTTCTTCATGTTTCACTGGGGCAGTTTGCTGTTGTTATGGTGTGCTGGTTCTTCATGTTTCACTGGGGCAGTTTGCTGTTGTTATGGTGTGCTGGTTCTTCATGTTTCACTGGGGCAGTTTGCTGTTGTTATGGTGTGCTGGTTCTTCATGTTTCACTGGGGCAGTTTGCTGTTGTTATGGTGTGCTGGTTCTTCATGTTTCACTGGGGCAGTTTGCTGTTGTTATGGTGTGCTGGTTCTTCATGTTTCACTGGGGCAGTTTGCTGTTGTTATGGTGTGCTGGTTCTTCATGTTTCACTGGGGCAGTTTGCTGTTGTTATGGTGTGCTGGTTCTTCATGTTTCACTGGGGCAGTTAGCTGTTGTTATGGTGTGCTGGTTCTTCATGTTTCACTGGGTCAGACGGTCGTGGCCTGCCGGACTGTCTTGGTGTCACTGGTGATGAGATCTCTGAGGAAGTGGCCATGCCCTCTGATGCCTGCGGCATGCTGGGACAGAAACAACATGGAGGGTCTGGGCTCTGTGGCGGCCTGAAGAGAGGAGGAAGAGAGGAGTGTGTGTGATGCAGTTGAGCAACCAAGAGGACCAAGAGGAGAGGGCTTGCAGTTTTTCTGTGTATTTCATAGCTGTCAATACATCAAACAGATAAAGCATAGAACACGCAATTGTCATGTGTGTGTTTCTGACTAAATTGGAGGTGATGTCATGCTTGTGTGTGTCTGACGTAACTGGAGACGATGTCATGCGTGTGTGTGTCTGACGTAACTGGAGACGTGGTCGTGTGTGTGTGTGTGTGTCTGACGTAACTGGAGACGTGGTCGTGTGTGTGTGTGTGTGTCTGACGTAACTGGAGACGTGGTTGTGTGTCTGTGTCTGACGTAACTGGAGACGATGTCATGCGTGTGTGTGTCTGACGTAACTGGAGACGTGGTCGTGTGTGTGTGTGTGTGTCTGACGTAACTGGAGACGTGGTCGTGTGTGTGTGTGTGTGTCTGATGTAACTGGAGACGTGGTCGTGTGTGTGTGTCTGATGTTACTGGAGACGATGTCATGCGTGTGTGTGTCTGACGTAACTGAGACGTGGTCGTGTGTGTGTGTGTGTGTCTGATGTAACTGGAGACGTGGTCGTGTGTGTGTGTGTGTGTCTGACGTAACTGGAGACGTGGTCGTGTGTGTGTGTCTGATGTAACTGGAGACGTGGTCGTGTGTGTGTGTGTGTGTGTCTGACGTAACTGGAGACGTGGTCGTGTGTGTGTGTCTGACGTAACTGGAGACGATGTCATGCATGTGTATCTGACTGTTGAACCGTTTCAAAGGGATTCTTCTGTCATTCACTGCACTGATCTTCCATTGGTCATTCCCGTTGTTGAGCTCACCAGGGCAATCTTGCTTCCTAATAATCGGCCAAACAGTTGATCTTGACACAGGTCATTTTTTGGCTATGTCGTAACTGGAGACGATATTGCACGTTCAGAACAAGAGAAGAGGACTTCCCCAGCTTTCTCCACCTGTTCCTCGCATAAGCCTCGCTTCTTTAGATTCATATTTTACCGATTTTTTGCTCCTATCTAGAATTTATACTGTTTTAATATACAGTCCATTTAAACAGAAGCATATTTGACTGAAGTAATTCGAATGAAGTGCCTCACTCCGCCTGGGACTGGATCATGTGCTACCCTACAGGTTCATCTACCAGGAGACACTCCTGCCGCTAATGACAACAGCAGGTCTCATTACCGGGCCCTGCTTGGAAAAACAGAGGGCCACAGAGGTAGGGCTCTTTTTGGCAGCTCGTCTGTAGGGTTCAGCCTGGCATCAGTAATGTATGAAGTACTGTATGTAGGAAAGCTCTGCCCTAACAACAGAAAGACACTGCTGCTCCATTTGGGTGTCCTGGTTGTTAACCTGTTGTTGTTCTTCACCGTTTAGCTTTTATTTTCCGCAAGGTTAGAGCTACATTACCCGCAATATAACCTGCATTGTTTTTTTGCCAGTTTTGTTGTCTTTAGCTCCAGATCGGTATTGTAATCAGTTTACTCTGACAATCTGGCAAAAATAAATAAAATAACCAACTGTTAGGAATCGCTCTAGTGCTGGTAAATATACAGGAGCATCTCAAAAAATTAGAATATCGTGGAAAAGTTCTTTTTTTCTGTAATTTCATTCAAAAAGTGAAGCTTTCATATATTCTAGATTCATTACGCATAAAGTGAAATACTTCAAGCCTTTTTTTGTTTTAGTGGATAAAAAATGAAACAAAAGAAAAACCAGGCAAAACCATTTCTGGCACGACGGACAACCCTCTACTTGTAACACTCCCCAGACTGGGAAAACATAAACGATAGCTGAAAAGCGGAGGAAGAACTAATTAAAATAATTATTCTCCGAATCCGGGAGGTGATTATAACAGTGTAATACGACGTGCGCTAACCTTCCCTCTAAGCTGTGCTTACCGGTAAACAGCAACGACATGCGGCAAGAATTAACTTTTCATCTAAGCCGTATCTTTGATTGTCCTGCATCAAATCTCAGTTTGCATTTCCATTCTAACCACATCAATTAGAACGTAATGTTTAAAGACAATTTAGCCCAGAGGCAATATTAATATTTATGGCAAAACATGAGAAATACCATATACTCTCCATGAACAATGTGCTTTTATTTATTTATGTATTTCCATTTATACTTTGAAATAATTTCAACTTTGCATGCAAGTATCCTCCTCCACAATGAAGTGCTGTCACAAAAGTAACCATAGAGTAAGAATGCACATTGTCCAAAAGCACAATAGCGTACGACTGCACACTGTCCTAGGGGACCATAGAGTAAGACTGCACACTGTCCTAGGGGACCATAGAGTAAGACTGCACACTGTCCTAGGGGACCATAGAGTAAGACTGCACACTGTCCTAATACACCATAGAGTAAGACTGCACACTGTCCAGAGTGACCATAGAGTAAGACTGCACACTGTCCTAATACACCATAGAGTAAGACTGCACACTGCACAGAGTAACCATAGAGTAAGACTGCACACTCACCTAGGGGACCATAGAGTAAGACTGCACACTGTCCAGAGCAACCATAGAGTAAGACTGCACGCTGTCCAGAGTAACCATAGAGTAAGACTGCACACTGTCCTAATGCATTCATAAAGAGGTCAGTCCTCACAGCCCCTGGCTTGCAGAGCCCATCAGATCCTCTTCTCCATCATATCAAGCTGTCTGCTGGGCCCCAGAGAAGCTCTTGAATAATTCAGGTGAAGTAAGTTGCCATCTTTAGTTACCTGGTGAGCACTGACGGAGTCTGTCTGGCCCCGGTCACTGCCGAGTTCACTCTGGGAGAAGCCTGCCAAAACAGACACGGGCACATTACCAATGCCTACAGGCCATTTTTCTCAGCCAACTCCGTGCGATCGGCTTACCGCTGCATTAGCATTTCTCAGACACCGAGCATCATGTTTCTTCAATAAGCCTTTTTTGTTAAATGTGAAACATAAAATTATCTAATAATAAAATATTCATTAGGAGTTGACATCCTTTTGTAGAACTCATACAGAAATATACCACAATTTCTTATTTCATATTTGTTTAACTGGAATTTCATAGTTTATTGACAGATGTCATCAAAAAAATATTGGGCTGCACCATGGTTTGACAATCATCCTGGAACAAAAAGCACTGATTTCCTGTTTCCACATTTCCACCAATACCAGGCGGCGTGTGTGAGTGAGCCTCACAGCCTAACGCAGCTATCATGGGGGCAACATTGGCTCAGGCGGTAAGAGCAGTCGTCTCATTGGCTCAGGCGGTAAGAGCAGTCGTCTCATTGGCTCAGGCGGTAAGAGCAGTCGTCTCATTGGCTCAGGCGGTAAGAGCAGTCGTCGCATTGGCTCAGGCGGTAAGAGCAGACGTCTCATTGGCTCAGGCGGTAAGAGCAGTCATCTGGCAGTCAGCTAGTTGCTGGTTAGATCCCCACCCTGGGTGTGTCAAAGTGTCCCTGAGCAAGACACCTAAGACATGGGTGTTTGTGTGAATGGGTGAATGAGAGGCGTCAATTGTAAAGCACTTTGGATGTATCAATAAGAATGTGAATTTCAAAATGTACTTTAATTTAAATGTAATTTTCTTTACAGTTTGTCTAATATTAATATGCATATGCAACAATCACACAGGTGACAGTTATCGTTCTCCAATCAGACAAAGCCTGCCAATGGTGTGGGTAGTTTACCCTGTGTAATTCCTTCACTGCGCATTTTCAAGAGCCAGCTAGCAAGCAAATGACAAACAATTCATCCAGTTGACTGATTAATGTACCTTTTACTGAACAATTATTGTGTTTACAATGACACTTCATCCATTTTCTGAAATGGTAGCTTGTCCTGTGCAATATAGCGAAGTTAGCTAATGGTAATCGATTCTAAGTTTCATGGCAGTCCCTCTCATGTCCTGTCTGGTAAAACTTTCATCATCTTTATGGACTGTGCTCCAAGACTTCCCTTATTAAGAGCCCTATATTGAGTAATGTGAAACACAAAAATATCTGCAGTTCAATAGAATTCCCATTAAAGGGGAAACCTTAACTCTGAATATTCTTGACTGTAAATCATTTCATACTTGAAACCTCCTATATAAGATGATAGCACCAATTACAACTGAAATGCAATTCATTGAAATAACTGATTGAGATACTGTGCTATGAACAACATGAATGTTAATTATCACAACCAACCAATGTACTTATGCAGGGTGTTGGATGTATTTTGGGGGTGTCACCTCTGTTCTCGTACCAGGAATACCCCAGGCTGGCGTGCCCCTGCCCTGCCCGGTCCATGGCCTCTTCCCTGTGCCGTCTGTTACCCCTGGGAGAAACCCAAACAGCCGGGTCTGGGACTGGGTCTTTACAGAGAACCCACACAGTGGTGCATTGATCCAGGCCTGACTCAATACCAGACCGCAAGGCACTGCCACACACCGGAACAGCATTCTAATTGGTCGAGGCAGCTCTGATGTCACTGCTACCCAACACTGGCTCCGGGGGACCCTGCGAATGAATCCGCTTCCTCCAGCTCTGCTCTCGTTCAGTCATGCCTGACTGATCCCTGCGAATGAATCCGCTTCCTCCAGCTCTGCTCTCGTTCAGTCATGCCTGACTGATCATTAACAAAGCACCCCACTCTGGGTCTGACATCACTGGAGATGTGGCAGCGATTGGCCATCTTGAACATAAATATGTTGGCGAGGGCGCTTGTGCTAGCAGGAAAGGCACTAGGGAAAAGGATTTGTTCAACTTTCCCCTACTAATTTGTGTTATGTAAATTAAATATTGAGTAGAACACCTTTACTTGCCTTGATTAAATAAGGAAGCTGAGGCAAGGCAAGACACAGGTGGAGAAACACCACGAATGCAGTGTGAGACAAACAAATTGAATGGATGCATTTATTATTATCGTAAAATAATATCCATGCACATTTTAAGTGATTTGATAAAGCGCTGTTGTATTATACCACCATAATAAGCATAGACATTTAAAGTGATTCCATAAAGATTCATTTATGGCATTATAATTACCCCGGCACTGACATTAAAGAATGGAGAAATATCATTTTCAACTCATGATTCCTTGTCAAATAGTTACTACATCATCACATAATAATCATATTTGCATCAGTTGGATGAGCACTACCGCTAACAAAGCAAAGGTAGTGAGTTCAAACAGACAACTGCCTATACTGGAAAATACACTTACTGAGCACTTTATTAGGTAGACCGGTACACCAGCTTGTTAATGCGAATATTTAATCAGTCAATCATGTGGCAGCAACTAAATGCATATAAACATGCGGACAAGGTCAGGAGGTTCAGCAGAATAGGGAAGAAACGTGAGCTAAGTGACTTTGTGTAAGGTTGAGGAGGTGCGGAGAGCCAGGTGCGACTAAGGGAGTGACCCCTTGTAAGCGGACCCACAAACGAGCCCGCCACTAAGACCCCGGGGGGGGTAGAGAAGACAGCACTGTACACGGAGACAACTCCGCACAAATAAAAGAAAGAGCCCCAAATAACGGCTCAGAAAATAAAAACTACCCTCCAAAACCAGGGCGAAAATCACAAACAAAAAATGAGTGCGTAAAGGCTAGCACTACTGCCCCGGACCGAGGAAAACCCAAAATAAAAGTACAACCCAGTATAAAAGACTGGGCAACGAAAATAAAGACTCAGGAGTCGCAGCTCCGAAAAACCACACAAACCAAAATACAAAATACCGGGGACAACGTCCCTCACCCACGGACTCACACGAGCCGAAAACAAAACGAAACAAAGAACCAAAGAACCTACAGGAAGGCGGCTGCAGTGTACACACACTAACGCGCAGACCCCTTCCTTACCTTTTCTGAACACAGAACCAGCACAATACCTGACTCGAATGCTGAGTCTTACCATGTGCTAATACCGGCTAGGTGGCAGAGCGAACAGTGACACCGAAGCGGAGACTGAGGGGAAATGCGGGCTTTAAGTACCTTCAGGAGGTAGACATCACGTAAGCACTAATGACCATCAGGTGAAAGTAATAAGTCCCCTGATGGCCACAACCAGTACTACCTCCAACCCTGACAGGACCCCCCTTCTAAGGAGCGGCCCCAGACGCTCCTTCAGCCCCCCGCCTGCGGAACTCATGGATGAGCTCTGGGTCCAGAATGTTCCTAGTGGGGACCCAACAGCGCTCCTCAGGACCATAGCCCTCCCAGTCCACAAGGTACTGTCTGCCCCTGCCCACGCGACGCTCAGCCAGGATGCGGCGCACAGTATAGGCCGTACCCCCGTCAACTATCCGTGGAGGCGGTGGAGGAACCTCCGCCGGGGCCAGCACGCTGGTGAGATGTGGAAGGTGGGATGGATCCTCATGGACCGGGGCAGTTGGAGTCTCACCGTAACTGGGTTGATTTTCCTGACAATGCGGAAAGGGCCCACATAGCGGGGGGCGAGCTTCCGCGACTCCACTCGCAATGGCAGATCGCGAGTGGACAGCCACACCCTCTGCCCTACCCTGTAGGAAGGAGCTGAACGGCGATGTCTGTCGGCCAGTCGCTTCTGGGTAGCAGTAGCCCGTAGGAGTGCCGCCCGTACTTTGCTCCAGGTGCCACGGCACCGCCGAACAAAAGCCTCAGCGGAGGGCACCTCGGCCCCCTTCTCCAGTTCCGGGAACAACGGCGGCACGTACCCAAATTGAGCCTCGAAGGGTGAGAACCCGGTGCAGGCGTTGCGCAGAGTGTTGTGTGCGTACTCGGCCCACGCGAGCTGACGACTCCAGGACGTGGGGTTGGCCGCGGCTAAGCACCGCAGTGTGTTCTCAAGCGTCTGGTTAGTGCGCTCCGTCTGCCCGTTGGTCTCAGGATGAAAGCCCGAGGACAGACTTACTGAGGCCCCTAACAAGGAGCAGAACACACGCCAAAACCTAGACGCGAACTGGGGTCCGCGGTCAGACACCACATCCTGGGGCAGACCATGTAGTCTGAAGACGTGGTCAACTACTAGCCTTGCGGTCCCCGCTGCCGACGGTAATTTTGGTAGCGCCACAAAATGAGCCGCCTTAGAAAACCGGTCAACTACTACCAAGATCACCGTATTGCCTTCAGATGACGGCAGCCCTGTAATGAAGTCGAGGGCCACATGACTCCATGGGCGTCTCGGGACCGGTAAGGGTCGTAATAGCCCTGAGGGGGGTTGGTGCGATCCCTTACTACGGGCACAGACCGGGCACGCGGCCACAAACTCCCGAACGTCCTTTTCCATCCCGGGCCACCAGAACCGCCTAGACAAGAAGTCCTTGAACCCCGGGATGCCCTGCCAGCCGTGAGGCATGTCCCCACTGCAGTACCTGGGACCGAACCCCAGCAGGCACGAAAAGGCAATGAGGTGGACCCCCCCCTGGATCCGGCTCGAGGCGCAACGCTCCTCGCACCGCCGCCTCCACCTCCCAAACCACTGGCGCCGCTATTTGCTCCCCAGGGATGATAGGTTGAGGAGTGTGCTCTCTGTCTGTGTTATCAAACACCCTGGAGAGGGCGTCGGGTTTAGTGTTTTTGGAACAGGGACGGTAGGTCAGCGTAAACAAAAAACGCGCAAAAAATAGGGCCAGCGGGCCTGCCGCGAGTTCCGTGTCTTGGCCGACTGTATGTACTCTAGATTCTTGTGGTCAGTCCATACAGTGAATGGGTGCTCCGCCCCCTCCAGCCAGTGACGCCACTCCTCCAGAGCTAACTTGACCGCCAGCAGTTCCCTGTCTCCCACGTCATAATTTCTCTCGGTCTGGGACAAGGACCGAGAAAAAAACGCACAGGGGTGCACTTTTTGGTCTAGAGGGGACCGTTGGGATAGAACAGCGCCCACCCCCAGCTCAGAGGCATCCACCTCCACAATAAATGGGCGCGAAGGATCTGGAGTTATTAAAATAGGTTCCGTGCAAAACCTCTCCTTTAGCTCCGCGAACGCCGCTTCCGCACGGGGGTTCCACACAAAGCGCGCTGGAACCGTCTTCTTGGTAAGCGCCGTGATGGGCGCGACCACCGTGCTAAAACTTCTGATAAAACGGCGATAAAAATTTGCGAACCCTAAAAACCTCTGAACCTGCTTTATTGACGTGGGCGTAGGCCAGTTCTTAACGGCCGCTACTTTCGTTGGGTCCATCTCAATTCTCCCCTCAGACACAATGAACCCAAGAAAAGACACCGTATTCGCATGGAAAATGCATTTCTCCGCCTTGACAAATAGGCGCGCCTCCAAAAGACGCGTGAGGACCTGGGTCACGTGCTGAATGTGTTCGGTGTGATTGTTGGAGAAAATTAAAATATCGTCCAGGTAGACGAACACAAATCTCTCCAACGTCTCCCTGAGCACATCATTTACCAGTGCCTGAAATACTGCAGGGGCGTTAGTAAGACCGAACGGCATAACTAGATATTCGTAATGCCCGGTGTGGGTATTGAACGCTGTTTTCCACTCATCGCCCTCGCGTATGCGTACAAGATTGTACGCATTACGGAGGTCGAGTTTGGTAAAAACAGATGCAGATTGCAGGCGCTCGAACGCGGAGTTCATTAGCGGTAGGGGATACCTATTTTTAATGGTTATAGTATTTAACCCTCTATAGTCTATGCAAGGTCTCAGGCCCCCGTCCTTTTTTCTCACAAAAAAGAACCCGGCCCCCGCTGGTGATGTAGATGGTCTAATAAATCCATTAGCTAATGCATCGCAAATGTATTCGTTCATGGCCTTGCTTTCCGGTGCTGACAACGAATACAGCGACCCCCTAGGTGGCGACGTTCCAGGGAATAACTCGATGGCACAGTCATAGGGTCGGTGCGGGGGTAACGTAGTGGCTCGCTGTTTGCTAAACACCTCCGCTACCTCCCTATATTCCCTGGGAACGTTCTGCGGAAGAGGAAACGTAACAGCCCCTATCATCCGCCCCTCCTCTCCACTGTCAGAGTCCTGCAAGCTTCCCTCAGAGTCCCGGTCAGTGACGTCACTGATCTCCCCCTCGTCCACGGGAGGACTCCAGTCACAGACGGAGTCCCACTCCAGACTCTCCGCCTGCGCATCTGACACCTCCTCGTCCCCCTCAGAGTTTATATCGGTCTCTACGGGTGGGGCTGCGGGAGTGTGCGTCTGCTCAGAGTGATTGGCGCACTGCGGACCCCACCGGGACACCGGATTGCTCCGGTCTCCCCAGTTTATTCGGGGTTGATGTTTTACTAGCCACCCGTGACCTAGTACAATAGGGTACACCGGAGACTCCACCAAAAAAAAAAAAATGCGCTCCCGGTGCCCCAGAAACGGAATCCGCATTACCACCCGCTCAGTAATCTGACGCACAACCCCGGACCCCAACGGGCGACCGTCCAGCGCCGTGATGGATTGGGGCTGTGGCAAAGACCGAACCGGCAGGCTCTGGTGTTTTGCCCACTGTCGGTCGATAAAATTGTCAACTGCCCCGGAATCAATAAAGGCGTTTGCCCGAGCCTCACCCCCCTTCCACGTCAAGTTGACGGGGAGAAACGTGCGAAAGCTAATACCTCTTACCAGTCCCACTAGTGACTTTCGCTCCACTAGTGGGACTGCGCTTTTCCCTTCAGGTCGGGGCAGTTTCTAATTAGATGCCCCGGTCGCCTACAAAAGAAACACAATCCCTCTTTCCAGGGACGTTTCTTAGGGCGCACCAGAGTAGCGCTGTCCACCTGCATAGGTACCTCCCCTGTGTGTGTGTCTTGTGCCCCCACGGTACTGACAGCCTTGCCTGGAGGAAGCGGAATGGGCCAGTTGGACCGACCTCCCCTGCCCACTCTCTCCCTCTCCCGTTCACGGACCCGGTTGTCAATGCGGATAGCCGCGGATATTAGCGCACCTAAACTCCCCGGTGGCTCCATGGTAGCCAGGGCATCCCGGACTGGGTCAGATAATGCGCTAGTGAACAAGGTTATGAGTGGGTCGTCCGCCCACCCTGTCTCACCTGCCAGAGCCTGAAATTCGACAGAAAACTCGGCAACACTCCGGGCACCCTGCTTTATCCATGTCAACCGAGATGCCGCCTCTCTACCCGTGACATCGTGGTCGAATACACGCGTCATCTCCTGCATTAGGAGCTGGGAGTCATTCATAAGGGGAGCCTGACCGCGAATCAACGGGTCTGCCCAGGCCAGAGCCGTCCCCGTCAATAGAGCCAGAATGAACGCGACCCGAGCATCCTCTGTGGTGAAACGTGAGGGTTGAGATTTTAAAAAAATTAGGCACTGGGAGAGGAACCCCCTACATTTCCCTGCCTCTCCACCATACCGCAAAGGGAGCTGGAGCTTGGGCTCCCTAACCACCGGTGTAATGGGTTGATAAGTAGGGGGGGAACGGGACGATTGGGAGGTGTCAGAGATGGGTGCAGGTGTAGGAGAAGACCGAAACTCGCTGGCTAATTGCCGGAACGTCTCGGCGAGTCCGAACAATACCTCCTGCTGTTGGTCTAACCTAGTTAATATCTCTTCCTGCCGTTGAAATACCCTGGTTTGCTGCTCGGCAGTGGCAGTTTGTTGTGCACGCAACACCAGTAACTCCTGCTCCTGCCTAACTAGAGCAGCCTGCTGGGCGGATACAACCGCCTCCAGAGGAGAATCCCCTCCCACACTAGTCGCTGGCCTCTCCATGCTGGCTTCGGTGTTCTGTAAGGTTGAGGAGGTGCGACTAAGGGAGTGACCCCTTGTAAGCGGACCCACAAACGAGCCCGCCACTAAGACCCCGGGGGGGGTAGAGAAGACAGCACTGTACACGGAGACAACTCCGCACAAATAAAAGAAAGAGCCCCAAATAACGGCTCAGAAAATAAAAACTACCCTCCAAAACCAGGGCGAAAATCACAAACAAAAAATGAGTGCGTAAAGGCTAGCACTACTGCCCCGGACCGGGGAAAACCCAAAATAAAAGTACAACCCAGTATAAAAGACTGGGCAACGAAAATAAAGACTCAGGAGTCGCAGCTCCGAAAAAACACACAAACCAAAATACAAAATACCGGGGACAACGTCCCTCACCCACGGACTCACACGAGCCGAAAACAAAAACGAAACAAAGAACCAAAGAACCTACAGGAAGGCGGCTGCAGTGTACACACACTAACGCGCAGACCCCTTCCTTACCTTTTCTGAACACAGAACCAGCACAATACCTGACTCGAATGCTGAGTCTTACCATGTGCTAATACCGGCTAGGTGGCAGAGCGAACAGTGACACCGAAGCGGAGACTGAGGGGAAATGCGGGCTTTAAGTACCTTCAGGAGGTAGACATCACGTAAGCACTAATGACCATCAGGTGAAAGTAATAAGTCCCCTGATGGCCACAACCAGTACTACCTCCAACCCTGACACTTTGACCATGGAATGATTGTTGGTGCCAGACAGGGTGGTTTGAGTATCTCAGAAACTGCTGATCTCCTGCTACTTTCAAGCACAACAGTCTCTAGAGTTTGCAAAGAATTGTGCAAAAAACGAAAACATCCAGTGAGCAGCAGTTCTGCGGGCAGAAATGCCTTGTTAATGAGAGATGTCAGAGAAGAAGGTGATAGGAAGCTGACAGGAAGGTGACAGTAACACAAATAACCACACATTAAAACAGTGGTATGCAGAAGAGCATCTCTGAACACACAACGCATCATAATTCTATGTGGATAGGCTACAGCTAGAGAAGAATTAAAAGTTTTTTTAAGAAGTAATAAATACCTAATAAAGTGCTCACTGAGTGTACATATGCATTCTAATGCTCAGGATAAAACTGTCTGTGAAGAATAAATATCTACAGTCTGGTGTAAGCATAATTAATAATATTTGTTGTTTTATTTAATCAGTCAATGTAATTTAAAAGGTTATGGCTAACAGTGCCTACTCAGTCACCCAAAGGTGATTTGCATTGTGGGGAGAGAATGTTATAATCCATGTATATGTAGCATGGTTAGCTCAGCTAGTTCGCTCGTAAGCACGGATGGTGCAGTGAAAGCGAAGGTTGGTAACAGGTTATCGTGACAACACTCCCCGATGACGTAACCCTCAAATTCAAAAGAACGTTGTTGCCCTTGGCTAGTGGCAAGTTCGTCTTTAGCTGACTGGTAACGCGTTCGATCAACAAATAATTTGGACAAGTGAGAGGCTGGGGTTCAAATCCCACCTTGGACTCAGGTAATTTCTTTACCTGTTACATATACAATGTATTGCATGGGTCCAATGCATCTTGTATCTGCTGAATTTATCAAAATAATTAATAATATGCCATCTAACACCATGCAAATAATTGGGTATCACTAAGAATATGTTCTGCACAAACAAAATATATAACAATTAACATTTCTCGATTCCCTGTACAATGTAAGGGCATTTCAAATGCCATCATAATCATCTTGGGAATGTTACCTTCAGCACAACTAAGGGCAGTCTTAATTCGTCACAGTGGAAATGTGTTTGTCATGTCTGGCTCTGGAAAGCTCTTTCACAACCTGCTCTCAAGTGCCTCTAGTGCAGGATGGAAAAACTGAGCCTTACAAGCCTTATAAGTTACGGTAGCTAGCCAACATAGCCACATTAGCTAAGGTACAACGGAGTGCAGCTCAGAATAGGCCAATAGACTGCTGTAGGTTTTTCGGTTATGTACGCTGACCTCAATGGTCTCTTTTGGCTGACTTTGGTTTACTGGATTTACCGGATTTTTTCTACAGTCTATGAATCCAACACATTATCACTAATGGCATGCTTGCCACTGGCAGGGTCAGTATGACTGGCTGCTGCGACTCTTGGTGTTGTAAACCAGTCATAAGTAACATTTGGTCTCATGCGCTGGTCAGCTTGCTGACTTCCCCCTCCCGGAGCATACATTGTTAGCCCCCACCTTTTGGCACACATGCCTGTGGGGGAGAGCTAGAGAAGGATTCCTGGAGCCCCCTTCTCTCACATTCCTTACAGGGTTAGAGCACAGGAATACTGGAGTTGGCATAAAGATGTTTCATGATAATCCCAGGTCAGAATATAGTAATGTTTGGTGTTATTCTGATTGGTTCAGTGCAACTGGTGTAATGGTCTAGTTTTTGTAACAGTCTTCCTTTGATATCATAACCATTCAGGAGCCGAGGGGAAACTGGGCAAAAGCTGTCTCTGTAGAAGACATGTGTTTTAGCCCCCTGACCACTGCCTGGTGGGGGTTAGCGGCAAATTACAGATGGGTGACTCACTTTTAGGGTCAAGAACTAAGGCCTGGATTTCGGAGATAAGGAGAAGAAACCAAGCAATCTGGGGTTGTGTCTCCTTTCCTTTAATTCACCCAAATCAGGTTTATCCAAAAGGTATATTACCATGAGAGGCACAAATACATATTTACAGCATATTTACACCTGAGAGCTGGGGTTTCTGGTCAATGCTGTTTAGACTACCTTTTGGGGTGTTTCAGGCAAAGATAAGGGAAAGATGTATGAGTGGTCCAAGGGCAGTTGGGTCATGGGAAAAGAATCCTCCAGAACATACCTGGTCACTTCCAAGGGGGAAGACTCCGGACAATGCCACAGTGCCCTCATTTGGGCACTGCTGTCATTACACCGGTGACTGCTCTCCTAGATTAAATATTCAAAACTGCTATTGAGATAGTAAATAGACCTGGTAAAACCTTGAAAACATTGTCCATGTGATCCTTGTATTATTGCATTAAGTCTTATGTAATGGTAACAGGGAGTGCATGTGAAATGGATAATCAGGAGGGAAGTTTCATGATAACTGCAACATAATAAAACATAAGGGTAATCTGTTGGGTATAGATGTGATCCGGTAAATACAAGGAATCGGATGAGATACATTTCATACCAAATGGAGTTTAATAAACCATAGTTTCAGTAACTCAAGGGAAAACCTGCATGTCCTCTCTTGGTAATCATCTCATTTTCCCTATTTAACAACCCCCAAGGGTGGGGGTCTAAATTCCAGATTTGACCACCCCTCCAGGTTGATTTATGGCACTGCCGCCTGGTTTCAAACGTATGATTTGGCATAAAAGCAAGGGAGACAGACCAATCTGGGAAGATCATTCGACTTCCCACACAACATGTTTTGGGTATGTATGTATGTATGTATGTGTAGCAGCGGAAGATTGTATTCGACTTCCCACACAGAGCATATTGTACGTATATGTAAGTATCAGGAAGATCGTAATCGGCTTCCCATACTCTGCATGTTCTACTCTTTGTTTGTGTGTTGCCAGCGCAGGCTAGGCATAATGATTTACTCTAGCTCTATTCTTAATTTGTGCATTCTGTAATTGACTATTGGAATTCTAAAGCTAATAACCTACCTATCTGCGAATAAACTATTTTGTTTGTAACTTGTGTGATCTCCATGACTCTAATTCATCTTGTACCTTTTCTGCCTAAATTACAACTGAATACCCAGGGGGAAATGGTGGCTAAAGACCGACTGATCAGCGGCTTGGTACATTCGTGGTAGTTCTAAGCTGAGAGGCCGTCAAGTTCGGGCCATAAAAGGATTGGTGGTGCATGGCTCTTGTCATTTGGTGTGAAGGGAACCCATGGGTGTTACAACGCTGGTTCCCGTGAAATTAGGTCTAAGGAGCCCATTTAATGTACGCCGACCTGGGCTCACAACTATCATGTCAGTGTAGTGCATGTATTGTGTTGGCTAGACCTTCAGCCTCTGAGTTCTCCGCCGAACTGAGATTTCAGCAATAAATGCTAATCGCGGGAGCATATATTGAGTAATGGTGGCGCAGGTAAGAGTCGAGTGTAATCACTCCCGAGGTTTGCGTGTGTTTCAAACCCAAATTTCTAAATTCTAATCTTAAATGGAGTCAGATAAACGAGTAAAAATATAGTATCCACTAAGCTTACAATATGGCCCCGTTTGAGAACGGAGAATATTAAGAATTGTACTGATCCGCTTCAGGCCAGCCGTAAGCGGGATATGGGGCAGGTCAATCCATTTCCGACCCGTGGCAACGGACCCAGTATATTCATAAACGTAACGGACACATTTTAAAAGCCACGAAAAGCTGCATAGCGATAATTTTGCGGATGATCTGGAGCCTTGTAATTTTGTTTTTGTAAAAAAAAAAACAGCCTGTTTGGATTAAATGCTTAATCAAGCTATCAAGTGTGACATCACTGGACGTGTTTGGCTTGAATCTCCACCCAGGCAAAGTCAGAGCTGTCATATCACTCAGGCTAGCCATGGTAGGTTCCGTGGAATCTGTACGCTAACGTTACCATCACATATCATGTGATCACTTGGATGGGAACGCAGTCTCTGCGTTCAAGGGTGGAGTTTGAGTGCCTGTTACCTTTTGGGAAACACAGGCTGGAGTTTTGCCCCATATTTAGGAAACGGCTACACTGACGGTGATTTAAAAAATGCCTACACACATAATTTGAAGCATTTCATCCAAATACCTGCCACTGTGTATACAGTTAACTGGCTAACTTAACCAGGGTAATAACTGTAAACGGGAATCTGCATATGCAGTAGCCCAATAGCGACAGGGTTAAAATTTCCAACTGTTCAACCCTCTTCTTGTGTACACTAATGAGCTTAGTTCAAACCCCCCATGAAGAATCCAGTTTCATTGTCCAGATGAGTACTTCTGTACATCTGCACTGCTGTTCTGCCAGAGCAGATTCTCCACTTTGGGGTCCCAAATGTGTTTTTAAAGTCTGAGACTGTGATAAAAAAGGTTTGCTGAGGTAAGATTTGTTAGTTATTAGCGCGGCTGTTTTTCTGGGTGGGGCGGCCAACGCTGTTTAAGCCCGCTTGACAGATTATCAAAGAGGTCGAAGCACGGACAAACTAAAAATGTTTCTGTTAAAAAACTTTCACTGCATCAGCACAAGTACCTGCCATAGTCTGGGAAAAACACAGACACAAGAAACACGGCAGAAAAGTCGGGCCAAACATAACGTTGATTTGTTCTAGGTACTCTGCTGGTTAGCGGCACATCGCTATTAAACTGACTGTGATTAATTCTGTATCGAGACTGCAGGGAGGTGGTTAAAGGCGATTGACTGCTCCAAGTGTGCACATTGTGAAAAGGACATTCCTTTCTGTGCCTAGTTCCTGCAGTGCGCCAAGGAGAGGACTTTCTGAATGTCATTCAGTTTGCTGCTGTGGGAGAAATGAGGGGGAAAGTGTGTGAGAGCGAAGCAGCCTCTGGCTCTCTGAGCTGCCTTTCACCTCCACCATCCATCTGCTTTCAGGGGTCCATCCACACTGACCGCGGATAATCGTCATTATAATAACAATAAAAACCCTCTGAACTTGCTAAGGGCTAATCTACCGAGCATACAAGGCTGGGAGGGAGAGAGGGAGGGTTGGTGTATGTTTTGTTGCTGTAAGGGGGTCTAGAGACATATGCCTGTGTAGCGTGGTTAGCTCGGCTAGTTCACTCGTAAACACGGTGAAGTGTAGTGAAAGTGAAGGCTTGTAGCAGGTTACCTCGACAACACTCCCTGATGACGTAACCCTCACATTCAAAAGAACGCTGTTGCCCTTGGCTAGAGGTGATTTAATCTTTAAATGACAGGTAACGCGTTGGACTCTCTTTGGACGAGTGGGAGGCCATGGTTCAAATCCCACAATATCTCAATATCGCTATTTCTCCCCTCTGTCTGCTGAGGTCAGCTCTCTGTTTTAGCATTTAGCAACGCCATCTGAGAATTATGCAAAACCATATGTCATGTCACGCAGGAAATCATTTTACAAACAGCTCGGGAAAATAGCAGTACGATCCTAAAATATGCATACTTCAACCAAGATTGGAATTGTTTTACTTTGGATTAGTATGGAAGACAAATGGAAGACTCCAGGATGATATGAAAAACACAAAAAATATGCATGTGGGCCTTTAACCTCAGAAAGAGCAAACAGGGATAAAGCACGGCCAGTCTGCTGCTGTTCTTACCTGGTGTCTTCGGTTTGTGTGGACTCTGAAAGACAATGAGAAACCTCTTTAATAAAAACAAGTTTAGGGCCGGTCTGTTTCTGTATAAATCTAAAACACTTCTAAACAGGTTCATGTCCTAATCAGCCATGGTGCAGACAGCAAAAGCAGCTTTAGATGTGTTCCTACTTCTCTCTGTCTCTCCCTGTTTGTTCGCCCACAGGATCTCTGAGATTGTCTGCAGCGACAGCACACATATTGGTGAGTGTTTGTTCAAGGAAGTGTAACCGTAGCCCCAGGACACTTTTAAATCTTAGAATGAAAGACAGTGCTGAGCGTTAATGAATCTTATCACACAGCATCATTGCTTTCCTTAATGCAAGGTTGGGGGGGTGCTACATCGTTTCCGTACAGATGGTGCCAGCCGGGGGGAGAACAACAAGCCTCCTCTCCAATGTGTGTTATGTTTCAAACACACCCAGTCCCCTGTGCACCATGGTGTACAAATCACAGCAATCAGCCAATCAGCACATTTTATTGTTGCTCAGCGTATATACTAATACAATAGCTGCATTACAATAATCCCCCCCTGCCCCTGCCTGATTCCCACCGCTGAATCTGTCACGGGGATTAGGGAACCCAAAAACATGACTCAGGGTGCTTCTGTTATCACGCAGCAGCAGGCCACTTCATAGCTCAGGAAAAGCATTTGAAGAGCACTCTTCAGAACTACAGAGAGAACATCTCTGCTCAGGGTGAGTATATACCATCTGTGCTGGAGGGGTGAGTATATACCATCTCTCTTCGGGGGGTGAGTATATACCATCTCTGCTAGGGGAGTGAGTATATACCATCTCTCTTCGGGGGGGTGAGTATATACCATCTCTGCTAGGGGGGTGAGTATATACCATCTCTGCTAGGGGGGTGAGTATATACCATCTCTCTTCGGGGGAGTGAGTATATACCATCTGTGCTGGAGGGGTGAGTATATACCATCTCTGCTAGGGGGGTGACTATATACCATCTCTGCTCAGGGGGGTGAGTATATACCATCTCTGCTAGGGGGGTGAGTATATGCCATCTCTGCTCGGGGTTAGTATATACCATCTCTGCTAGGGGGGGTGAGTATATACCATCTCTGCTAGGGGGGGTGAGTATATACCATCTCTGCTGGGGGGTGAGTATATACCATCTCTGCTAGGGGGGGTGAGTATATACCATCTCTGCTAGGGAGGGGGGGGTATATACCATCTCTGCTAGGGGGGTGAGTATATACCATCTCTGCTAGGGGGGGTGAGTATATACCATCTCTGCTCGGGGTGAGTATATACCATCTCTGCTAGGGGGGGTGAGTATATACCATCTCTGCTAGGGGGGGTGAGTATATACCTTCTCTGCTAGGGGGGGTGAGTATATACCATCTCTGCTCGGGGGGTGAGTATATACCATCTCTGCTCGGGGTGAGTATATACCCTTTGAGTCAGTGACTTGCAGACAGAAATGGGGGCTGTAAAGCTGAGGTTGGTACACTGGGGGTGACATTAGTTCTTGAGGTAAGCGCCATGGCCATGGATGTGTTGAAGTGTCCCTGAGCAAGAGGCCGAACACCCAACTGCTCCCAGTGAGTGGGTCGGGGCCCTGCATGGCAGCCTATTGCCTATTGGTGTATGAGTGAGTGTACATGTGAATGGATGAATGAGAGGCATCAATTGTAAAGCACTTTTAATAAAAGCGCGTTTTGTTCCTTTCTGCTTCAACTGACACTTTACCAGCCTCCCCTGTATCTACCAAATAACCACAACTTTCTGGCAAAACTGTGTTTGTGATTCAACAAATGGGCACTTTAATTTAGCTGAAAGCTTTATTTGAGGCTGGATATTGATTAGACTAGACTAGAAAGATTTTTTTGTTTTTCTTTTATAACTATCAACTTTGCCCCATAGTGGTTGAGTCATCAATGTCTCAAATTATTGTTACATTCATATTTATATCATACAAAAAATTGTGACGTGATAAAACCGAAAAAAGGTGATTCCAGATTGTTGGTGAGAATAGTAGTTAGATGCTTATCAGCTTCTTATTTGCAAAACAGGGCAATAAAACTCCAGCCTCCCCTCACCACACTCACAGTTTACAACCCTCACCTCGCCACAGACTCAGACAATAAGAGGCATATTCTAACAATCCTTGATACCATTTCTCTACTCTCTACGTCAAAAAATCATGTTCCAATATAAGGACAAAAATATGCAATTCAGAAGTTTGGTAGAAATACAAGTTTGTTTGGCAAATTATTAATTACTTCTTATTGTTGCGTAAATGCATTGCTTGGTCATTTCAGTACAGAACTAATGTAAAACTATCAGGCACATAGCATACCAGATCCAGATGCGAGACCAAGACTTTTCTTTATTTAAATTAAGAAAGGTCAGACAGGCAGGGTTCAGTAGCCAACAACGTGGTCACAGGCGGAGGGATGAAAACAAACTGCAAATCTGACAGAATCGGAATCCAAAGAACAAAGTCGAAAAACAGAAACAGATTGATACACAGTGGTTCAGAACTAGACAGATGGGATAAGCAGAGGTATTGAAAAACAAAAAGGGTCGTACCAGGTATCAATCAGATACAAACGCTGGAGAGTATGGATTTGACACATAACAATCTGGCAACGCACTACAGAAACGTTTTCTGTACGACAGATAACAAGAGGGAATGGCGTGGGAAACAATCAGGAAGTGAAAATGAATTAACAAATTGACAGGGTGACTACGGTGTGCACAGAGGGTACCAAAACACGGAACAAAAGACCAGACAGTGAAAACACGGAACCTGACAATAACATGGTACGCTTCTTGTATGAGGTTTCCTACCCTTTCCAACAAGGTATAACGTGTCATATTCAGGTTTAGGAATAACGCTGCATTTGCAAAGCAGAATGAATATACAGATTTGTGTAATTACAGGATTTGGACTTGGTATAGATAAACCTGTAATTGTGCTGGCTAACGAGGGCTCTGGTTAACCTAACTTTGAAATAAAGTTCAATTTTAAGATATTGAGATACTGACCCTTTTATAGGACAAGGACAAGATAGGAAATTGGGGGGCAAAGTGGAAAGTGTCCAAATTATATGGTACATGTTTGATGTTAATAGTAGTATTTTTTTAGAGATTCATGTTTGTGTTTTTGATTATTGTGATCGGAAATTACCCCACCTCTGCACTGTATATTACTGTATACTACTAATCATGAGTAATATAGTTATTCATTCATGAGGGTTGTCCATTCATCCACTGTTTACTTTGCTTTTACAGTGATGTTGTAGGAAGATTTCCTCCTAAATACCTGCACAGTAAAATGTTCTGAATCGACTGTACATATGGATGGTATTGGGCTCATACGGTTTGTACTCTGTCCGAGTTGGACTGAACGTTTCACTGTGCCTCTCAGCAGTGGGCAGCTCTTTCTGGGCTGAAGGGAGGTGTCGCTAACCGGACGCAAGCACTTTTGGAAATGGTGTTTCTGCTGACGGGATTAGAGTTCTGTATGCTAATGTTCGCCCTTCCTGCGCCTGCCCTTCGAGTGGAGCAGTGTGTCCCGGCTCAAAACCTCACTCTTCATCAAAATGTTATTCCCTTCTAGCGCACATACACTCAGTGGAGGGCCCTGTGTTTTTACAGTAAAAACAGACGTGCTTACTCGTGCGACTCCTGCACCAGCAAACAATGGCGGTGATGAGCAGCACTAGCAGCAGGGCAGCCAGCGCAGACACCAGCGCCACAACCAGAACCCTCTGGCCCTCTCCCCCAGGATCTGCAAGTGAACAAATTGGGTTAGGAGATAATATCAGTGACAACCGCACCGAGGAGAAGAATATGCAGTCTGATCCATTATCCTTCCCTTCACAGGCCACTTTTTGGTGGATATCTTCCGATTTTACTGAGGGAGTCCTGAGAAATAGCTTGGCACCCACCTGCTGCTATTGAGGTGGAAAGGTCCAAAGACCTGATACAGTATGGAACATATTTGTTGGCTAAATGGTAATAAGTCATCAAGGGTCTGTGGTATCAAATGAGCCTCAAACCACTGTGTTGCTGCCAGATATGCAGTAGATACTGACAAATTTTCATGTCGAACTCAATGGAATAAATATTCAGGAGAAACTATTATTTTCGTATCTTCCAAACATTATGGAGGGCACTGCATATCCTTTTGCAGGAAGTGCAATGAAGCAGTTTTCCTGTAGATTAAGGAGAGGAGTGGAGGTGTGCTTGCCTTCAATGATGGTTAAGAAGACGCTGTGGGTTTTGGGGGTAGGGAGAGCGGGTATGGAGGCTTGGCACTCCACCCATGTACTCTCCTCTGCCAGGACGAGCAGGGAGGTGGTGGAGTGGAACAGGCCACTGAGGGTATTCACACTGCTGCTATTGGTGTTGTTCACCTCCTGGCCACCCAATGCCCAGGTCACCTGTGGCTCAGGGAACCAGTCAGAGGCCTGGCACCGAAAGAGCACGCGACTCCCCTTCCTCGATGTCACATTTCCGCCAGAGATGCCCACGGTCCCACCCTCTGTGGAGAAAGAAAAGGGCTATGTAATGTATGACTTTGGGTTTTTTTCACATTTTGTTAGTGCTTTACAGCAGTCATCATGGAATGTTAAAAAGGGCCCAGCTCTCCATCCTTTAAATAAAATCAGTTCAGAACAGACAACTGCCTCCACCTTGATTCATCCAAACCCACCCACATTAGCACTGTTTAACGCAGTGATTGGCTGAGATCAGTGCTACAGCCAGTTTCTTGAATCATTCGTTTCTAACAGCAGCAGTGCAACAGGAATGTCGTAATCTCGCAATCTGCCATATTGTTACTCATCTGAGTAACACAGTACAGGTCAGCAGTGAATATGTCGTTTTTATTGCTCTGTGTAGCATTGCCAACAGTCCTGGATTAGCCAGAACATCTCATATTGCACACCATGCCACGCCTATTTATTCAGCAGTTCTCCCTCCAACAGTATTAAATCTGGTCATCTTAATGTGCGTCACTGCATTGTAGCCCAAGGGAGTGTTGGCAATGTAGCATTGTACCACCTGCTATCCCACTTTATACTTGTGTTTTTATGATGCGTATTAAGAAAGTGTGATATGGAGCGTAGAAGGTCGATGACAATGGAACTCAAACTACTTCAATGGTTTTATTTTTTTCTGCCGCTTCCTTGTCTGTATAGAGCCGGCAGTGGGTCACTTGGAGTGGGTCCTGAGCTTTGTAAGAAGTCCTTTGTTTGCCCGAGTAAAAGTGAAGAAGTAGAACAGGCAGTTCTTGACAGCAGGATAATTAGTGAAGTTACTTTGCAATGTCCAAATAAAACATCTGCCCTGATTTATCTACTGCCTCTGCCCAGCTGCCCATCCCACCAATATCAAACACATATTAGCACACAATGCACACCCATACACACACACACACACTCACACACACACACACACTCACACACACACACACACACACACCCATACACACACACACACACACAACTCACACACACACATACGCATACACATACACACACACACACACACCCATACGCATACACAACTCATACACACAACTCATACACACACACACACACAACTCATACACAACTCATACACACACCCATACGCATACACACAACTCATACACACACAACTCGTACACACACCCATACGAATACACACACACACAACTCATACACAACTCATACACACACACACACACACAACTCATACACACACCCATACACACACACAACTCATACACACACCCATACTGTAAACACACACACACACACACACAACTCATACACACACCCATACGCATACACAGAACTCATACACACACCCATACGCATACACACAACTCATACACACACACACACAACTCGTACACACACCCATACTGTAAAAACACCTACACAACTTGTACACACACCAATACACACACACACACACAACTCATACACACACCCATACTGTAAACACACCTACACAACTTGTACACACACCCATACACACACACACACAACTCATACACACACCCATACTGTAAACACACCTACACAACTTGTACACACACCCATACACATACAAACAACTCATGGACACACCCATACACATACAAACAACTCATGGACACAGCCATACACATATACACTACTCATGCACCCACCCATATATATACACACTCATACACACGCATACACGCCATGACTGGTGTTGAATCAGTTCTGTCAATTGGCCAGGATAACAGTGTCTCACCATGTTCCAGTTTTTAAAAACAGCATGCAATTTTCCAATAAGCAATTGGCGTTGACTTATCATGAAAGTATCATTTTCATTAAGTATCAAGCCCATTTTTATCTTGTCCATTGGCTTGGAAAATGCTGCCTCAGTACCTAAGATTGGTTGCTCAGTAGATTAACTATTGCCAAAAAATTAATTGACCTAAAATTATGCTAACAGCTGACAGGCTAAGTTTTCCAGACATGCCCCCCACCCCCTTGCCTCCCCCCTCACCCAGCAGTGGGTGGCTCTCCTATCCCTCCAGTCACAATTATCCCCAGTGATGAGGTTTAACTGGCATCTCTGTTATAAAGAACAATGAAGGCTTCTCTCTACCTTTGCACCGTTCTCTGGACCCACCGTGAGGTCTTTCCCAGGGGCGGGAATCTCACCTCAATAACTGCCGTCGTTTTCATTATTTTCCCTTGGCAGGAGAATTGGAGCTCTGAAGACAGAATTTAAGGGGCTTAAAAGATGAGACTTCCTCATATGGAGCAGCACACCAGAAACAATGGTCTTCTACAGAGGCTATCTGGTGACATATGTTAGAGACAGTTACAACCACAATCATCTGACTCTGGCCTCGCTGTCCATCAGACCGGTCCAGCCGAGGCCCAAGCCCAGAGCTAGCTAGCAGATGCTCTTTTCCAGAAGGACATACAATGCAGGAGGCAGTTTTTTTCTCGTGGGGACCGTAATGTTTGGGACGGTATAGCTAAACACCAGCACCGACGATTGAAACGGATGGACATGTCTCCAGTCAACGACCCTTTCACAGCAAACGGAGGCCATGTCGAAAAAAGGCATGTGACACAAATATAAGCAAGCACTTTGGCGATGCAAGCTTGCGGTAGGAGTACGTCGAGTGGTTGTAACTGTGTGCGCTGAGCGGGCCGGTGTGTGTGTGTGAAGGCATTTGCATGCTGTTGATGCAGATTGACACTGGATGATTGGATGAGAGCGCGAGGCGCGGCGTTTTGTGGCTGTCCCCCCGCCCCCGTAAATCTGAACCCCACCGCCACAAATCACGCCCAGAGATGCTGACGGTCAGCTTCAGATGGCAGGGATTCACACTTAATTAAGGGGGACTGTCAACCAAGAGAGGGCCTCTGCATCTACAGTGGAGCATTTTATCTACCATATGCTACTGTTAATGGGGATGTGTGTCAGTGGAAATTTGTAGTGGCGTCGATAAAAAGGCCCCTCTCAGTAATATATTATAGCCAATGGGTCATTGCTTTGTTCCCTCTTTTTTTAACCGACTTTCTTCAACGTGGTTTTAGCTGAGCTGTCAGAGGAGCATTATCTCAATAAGTAAAACTTCTGTGGGGATGTGGGGGTGGGGGTGGGGTGGGGGTAGTCAAGAAGATCAAGTTTGCATATGGTTATAAGCAAATGTATTATGTCCTTTAAGAAGTATCACGCCATACTAATCCACACAGGCCTGCACGTCGCTTTTTAAGCAATGTTGCCAAAGACCTTTGATGTTTCAGAGATGAGAGTAGAGATAGTAAGGGTTTTATTTTAGGTTCTTAAAAGCTCATCTTTGTTGTATTCTTAGCACTTAGGAAGAAACTCTACTTCCCTCTAGGGTCTTTCTGTACACTTGTCTTTGGTTATGGGTATGCACTTTGTTGTACTTCGCTCCTGATAAGAGTGTCTGCTAAATGATTACAATGTAAAAAGCTAAGGGTTAATTAATCCATGATCTATTTGGGTGCTCCTTACAAAGCATTCAGCCTTTTTGCCTTGCAGTGTGAATATACACACTGGCAGTCTGTCCCCTTCAGGAGGATTGGGTATTGCTAGTCTGTCCTTTTCCAGATTATTGGCTGTTGCCAGTGTGACCTCTTCCAGATGATTGGCTGTTGCCAGTGTGTCCTCTTCCAGATGATTGGCTGTTGCCAGTGTGTCCTCTTCCAGATGATTGGCTGTTGCCAGTGTGTCCTCTTCCAGATGATTGGCTGTTGGTAGTCTGACTGCAGCAGCTGCACAAGAAGTTGAGTCAGGCCTGCAGTTATGATCGGAATTCCAACTCTGAAGAAAACCACAAGTTCGGAAGTGATTTTTGATATTAATGTGCTTACACTTATATATTTCAAACCTGAACTTAGCTCTAGGTGATCACTAACTCTTTGAGAGGATTTGTTTGTTTAAAATGAGACTGCCCAAACAGCAAGACTGCTGAAAGCTCAGATGACTATCTGCTTAGTAAACCTGAACCTTTCCCCTTATCTCCCCCTGAGCCACAGAACCTGATCATCTCCAGGGGAATTCTCAGGTAAAGGAACTCTGTGGGATGCATGATAAAATAAACAAGAAAAGGACAAAGAATGGCTTTTTTATTATAATTGTTTTCAGATCAAAGGCATCATGGCCGTCACAACTTTCTGTGTTTTCAGACATATTCAACTGCCCTTCACATGCATGACTGCTTTGTTGTTTTGTCTGTCCATGTTTTTGTCTCTTATTCTGCCCTGTATTGTTTCTCCTTATTTAGATAGGCCAATTTAATTCACAAACCTACCACATCACTGCAGCATCCAGGCAAACCCAGTGAGTATTTTCCTTCTTTGGTCTATGTACTGAGCTGAGAGTATACTGTATATCACATACCACTGTGGTCTATGTACTGAGCTGAGAGTATACTGTATATCACATACCACTGTGGTCTATGTACTGAGCTGAGAGTATACTGTATATCACATACCACTGTGGTCAATGTACTGAGCTGAGAGTATACTGTATATCACATACCACTGTGGTCTATGTACTGAGCTGAGAGTATACTGTATATCACATACCACTGTGGTCTATGTACTGAGCTGAGAGTATACTGTATATCACATACCACTGTGGTCTATGTACTGAGCTGAGAGTATACTGTATATCACATACCACTGTGGTCTATGTACTGAGCTGAGAGTATACTGTATATCACAGTATATAGTTCCCCCATGGCTGCAGACCACTGGCATGGTCATGGTGCTCCACTAGTCCACATGGTGCTCCACTAGTCCACATGGTGCTCCACTAGTCCACATGGTGCTCCACTAGTCCACATGGTGCTCCACTAGTCCACATGGTGCTCCACTAGTCCACATGGTGCTCCACTAGTCCACATGGTGCTCCACTAGTCCACATGGTGCTCCCGAGGGCCTGCTGAGCTGTGATTTATGGCACTTCCTGTTTTATCTGTTTTAATTGCCTGTTTCAAACAGGCAACACATTAGCCAGAAGAAAAAAAGAGTGAGAACATCTGAGTTTTCAAGGCTGCCATTTTTACCAGTCTGTAAAAAACTTTTTACACTAATTAAATAATCATAAGTAGCCTGCTGGCCTGATACACAGTTTCTCCACAAATGTAACTGCCTCTGGGCAAAGCAATGAGCTGGCAGGGGAGTGGAGGAGCAAGAGGAGGAGAAGGAGGAGGAGAGGTAGAGAGCCCTGGAGAGGAGAGGTAGAGAGCCCTGGAGAGGAGAAAGCAGAGAGCCCAGTTACAGAGAGGGGGTGGGGCGGCAGCAGAGACTGGTGGGGGAAATGGCTGAATTATTCTGTTGATAACGTGCAGGCGTAGAGGAGCATCACTCCCATCCTATAAATAGAGAGAAGCTATCAACAGTATTCTGGGCAGTACTTAGATGTGATCTGTATTGCATATGAGTAGAAGGAGAATATTAACTGTTGACACTTCCTACTGCTGCAATATCCTCTGTCTGTTCAGGAGGGCCACAAAAAGCATCCCTTTTTTGCCTTAGTCAAGAAAAATAAGATTTTTTTGTGTTATTTTAAGTGATATATCTTTGCACACAAGTAACATATTCCCATTTGGCGTGTGCGTTAAAATGACCAAATTACATTGCTGTATTTCTATGCAGGAGCCAAATAAATAAAATAAACCTAAACAAGAAATTTCATCAGCTCAAAAAAAGAGACCTATTAACGTTAGTGCTCTCTTATCGATCTGTCCTCCATAGTTAGTGTGTGCTTTCAGAGAGTTCCTGAAAATGAATGGGAGTAAATGGGGAGCCGGTCCACCTAGAGGAACCAGCTCGGGAATGCATCGTTCTTAATACACGTCACAAACCACTTGACCTTGACCCGTGGAGGACAACCTTTCCATGGAACCCATGGAAATATAGTTTTTTAAATCTCAGGTCATAAACACAGGATAAAAATACAACGATAACATTGAAGATTCATTGTGGTTCATTTCCGTGCAGTTTATGGTTGCTCAAATCAAGCTGATCGGGAGAGAGACAAGTTGTTTTTTAATTTGCCAAAGATTACGGATAAGAAAATTGAAGGTTGTCAACAGAAAGAAGATCAAGGTGGATTTGCAATTTATGTAGGCAACATCTTACACCAGAAAAAGTTTGTTTGTTCGGATCACTTGGTCACTGGTAAGCTTACTTTTTATGTGTTCTATCATATAACTCATTGATATAGCTAACCAGTGAGCTGAAAAATCCCTAGGACCAGTTTTACCATGAGTAAAGTCCAAACTAGCGAGCTACAAGGAACTTTACAACAAAATCAGCTAATAAATGTTGTGGCACCATAATTACTTCTATGCTAGCTAACTGGTTATGTCAAAACTCTTTTGGATGTAAAGTCATTACGAAGACGGGTGGATAATCAACAATGAAAACTTCCACTTGGCATCTCAGCTAGTTTGCTCGCTAGAACACTATTGAAATATCATATCCATAAATGTTACCTATACTTGTTCACCGAGTTGCAAAATGCCATAATGTTACAGAAACAGTGTATGCAGAAAATATTTTACTGCTAGTGACTATGTGATTACACCTGCTGAGTGTAGGTGTAGGCTGTAGGACTGTTACATTGTTAGGTAGTTACGTTGTTATTTTTGTTGTGTCACTGCTTTTATGTTAGTAATGCCTAATTCAAGAGTGTTAGTAGGATTTCAAGTTATGGCCAACTAGGCTGCGTTTGAACTGAAGTACAGCTGGTGCAGCCCAGTCCTTCTGAGGGCACACGGAGGGTTGCAGCAGCAGTGAAGTTCCCCCCTTAGAGCTTACTTTTCTTCTGTTACAGGTCAACTGTATGAACTGATATGGACTGGGCACCATCATATTTTTTAGTGGATGCCATGTCATCTAGGCCTTGTTTAACCCCTATGTTTTAGAAATGATTGGGTTGCTATGGGTTGCTATGGCCGCTGGTCCTCCAGGAAATTGGTCCTCCAGGAAATTGTCATGTGATTAAGATACATTGGCTGCTGTTGGTCACCTAAGTTCCCACCAAAATGTAAGCCACACAGGAACTGTGTTTTATGTATTCAGTACAGCACCAGAGATACCTATAACCCCTACCAACAAAAATAAGTAAATACTTAAATAAATAAATAACCCATAGCAACATTTTCTAACTGCTGCTTTCATGCATTTCGATGAGCGTTACGGCTAATGCTAGCACCTTGCATGTCTCTAATAAAAGTGGCCATGTCTAGCAGTTCTATAGAAGAAGGCAGCACCTTGCATGTCTCTAATAAAAGTAGCCATGTGTAGCAGTTCTATAGAAGAAGGCAGCAGCTTGCAGGCTCTAACGATTTATGAGCTTAGTTGAGGTTGGTGAATTGTTTGCTGAAGAAAAGTCAAAGCTTTGTGAAATTCTCTTTGGATCCCTCAACCTTGACTCAGACCACTAAAAGACGTAAACCAAAGTAATGATCTCAAGGCAAGTCTACCAAAACAGATAGTGATCTTTGGCAGAACAGAACAATAATTACATTTGGCTATTGTTTCGATTGGTGGAGGAGTTTATAAGAAAAGAAGAAAATATACGTAGCTACTGGAGATAAGGCATTATCTTTTAGTAGAGCTTATTACTTTCATAGGGCTTATTACTTTCATCAAACCATACAAAGCACTAGCTTGTTGTTGTAGAAATGGATCTATTAACATTACCATGTTCTGTCCATAACCGAGCTAAATGCTGCAGTGTGTTAAATAATTTATGTATCCTAATCCTATTTTAGAATTATGGGTTAGCATGTGGCTAGCAAATGCTGTGAGCTACGGTTTTCATCATTTGTAAGCACTTGGAGTGAAAAGTAACATTAGCTTTACTTCTATGATACTTGGGCATATGTACTTGTATAGCTGAGCAATGGCTTTATATTTTGTATTCATTTCAGGCTGGCTCATTTAAAGGTAGACAAGCCTCTGATATTTTACAGTGTGCAGTTCCGCTGTAATTACCCCTTACCAAAACAACCAAAACAACCAAAACAACCAAAAACACAGAATCTTGCATATTGCCACTTTGAAGATCTAATTATTATAATTTTTTTGCCAAATCTTATACCATAAATACTTTTTTTTCACTTTTTACTTATATAAAGCTACATCATGAATGTTCTCACCTATACACGGTGGAGTGATAAATAAATGAATGAACGAACAAACAAAGGAACAGAACACAAGGACAGCGTTGTGAACACCTGTGGGCGAGCTTTAGGCAGGCGGTATTTTTTGGTTGGGTTTGACTGTGTTGTCTCTTTTGGTCATAAGGTACCAGCGAAGCATGCAGACTGCAGTTGTCATAATAGTGAGATCGACCCCCCACACACACAGCACTGCCATCAGCAGTGTCAGATATCCCTGTGGCGAAAACCACAGTCAACATTCCCCTCTATCAGCAGGCACAATGAAAATCAGATCAGCTGCGCAACAGAAGCTGGGAAAGGATCATTACATGAGAGTCATACAAAATCTACGTTCCAGTCAGAGTGTGGAGCCCAATAAAGGCAGCCAAAGCTAAATTAATCAAATGTAAAAAAAAAAAAATAATGTGTGTGTGCCCTCAGCATTTAACCCATTCTTGTGACTTAGGAGAAACTTAGGGGGCGGCCTGTAGCCTGTAGCGGTTAAGGTACGTGGTTATGGTTGGGACCCGCAAGGTTGGTGGTTCAATCCCCGCTGTGACCACAATACGATCCGTGGGCTGCCCTTGAGCAAGGCCCTTAACTCCACATTGCTCCAGGGAGGATTGTCCCCTGCTTCGTCAAGGGACATAGCAGGAGTACACTTAACCTGAGGAGGAAACCGGAGTACCCAGAGGAAACCCATGCTAACACCCACATATTGGTGAGCTCAACAATAGCAAGTGTCCAATGTCAAAAAAACCCATGTCAGCCATGAAATACAGCTAATCTGTGAAACATGGTGGAGGTAGCGTTATGGCTTGGGCAGGTACAGCTACTGCTGTAACTGGAACTGGCTCACTTCTCTTTATTGATTATATGACTGCTAATGACATGGATGAATGCAGGAGGAATTCTGAACTGTAGAGAAATATCTAATCTTCTTACAGCCAACCAAATGCCTCAAAATTCACTTCATGAATTGGCAGTGCTTAACCAGGAAATATACCCAGTGTCTGGTGATCTCTATGGGTCGTAGACTTCAGCCGCTCATTCACTGCAAGGATTTGCACCCCAGTACAAGTACTAAATATGATGACTTTATTTAATATTGTGTTAATTTGTCCGATTACTTATGGTCCCCTAAAATCAGGTGGATATAAATTCCCTCAAATTAAAGTACTCTGCTCTCCTCATATTCTTTGTTTCATTTCAAATCCAATGCTTTTAGAGTCAAAACTACATAAATTGTGTTTCTGTCTAAATATGTACTCTCTGCATTGTATGTGTTGAAGATTGGAGTATGAGTCCAAGAGTACAAACTTCTATTTTCATGGCAGAAGCAGGGTTGGTGGATTATATGTTTTGCCATTTATACAGTCCATGTATACAGTATCTGTCAGGGACAGAGGAACCAAGTGCCGACTCAGGGACATGGTGAAAAAGGGGCAGATCCAAAATGTAATCCAGAAACAGGCGATGGTCAAAACCCGGGCAAGACGGGTACATACGGGATAATCCAAAGCAGAATAAAAAAAAACAGGCAGAGACCACAAACCAGAGCAAACCAGACAGAATTACAGGGGTGGAGGCATGGGGTACAGGGTGTAGGCATGGGGTACAGGGTGTAGGCATGGGGTGAAGGCATGGGGTACAGGGTGTAGGCATGGGGTACAGGGTGAAGGCATGGGGTACAGGGTGGAGGCATGGGGTACAGGGTGTAGGCATGGGGTGAAGGCATGGGGTACAGGGTTTAGGCATGGGGTGAAGGCATGGGGTACAGGGTGAAGGCATGGGGTACAGAGTGAAGGCATGGGGCACAGGGTGAAGGCATGGGGTACAGGGTGAAGGCATGAGGTACAGGGTGAAGGCATGGGGTACAGGGTGGAGGCATGGGGAACAGGGTGAAGGCATGGGGCACAGGGTGTAGGCATGGGGCACAAGGTGTAGGCATGGGGTACAGGGTGTAGGCACAAGGTGTAGGCATGGGGTACAGGGTGAAGGCATGGGGTACAGGGTGTAG
Source organism: Conger conger (assembly GCF_963514075.1). Lineage (NCBI taxonomy): Eukaryota > Metazoa > Chordata > Actinopteri > Anguilliformes > Congridae > Conger > Conger conger. Next base: position 46,927,523 of record NC_083772.1, on the reverse strand, counting down.
GCACAAGGTGTAGGCATGGGGTACAGGGTGTAGGCACAAGGTGTAGGCATGGGGTACAGGGTGAAGGCATGGGGTACAGGGTGTAGGCATGGGGTGAAGGCATGGGGTACAGGGTGTAGGCATGGGGTACAGGGTGTAGGCATGGGGTACAGGGTGAAGGCATGGGGTGAAGGCATGGGGTACAGGGTGTAGGCATGGGGTACAGGGTGAAGACATGGGGTACAGGGTGTAGGCATGGGGTACAGGGTGTAGGCATGGGGTGAAGGCATGGGGTGAAGGCATGGGGTACAGGGTGAAGGCATGGGGCACAGGGTGAAGGCATGGGGTACAGGGTGTAGGCACAAGGTGTAGGCATGGGGTACAGGGTGTAGGCACAAGGTGTAGGCATGGGGTACAGGGTGAAGGCATGGGGTACAGGGTGTAGGCATGGGGTGAAGGCATGGGGTACAGGGTGTAGGCATGGGGTACAGGGTGTAGGCATGGGGTACAGGGTGAAGGCATGGGGTGAAGGCATGGGGTACAGGGTGGAGGCATGGGGTACAGGGTGTAGGCACAAGGTGTAGGCATGGGGTACAGGGTGTAGGCATGGGGTACAGGGTGAAGGCATGGGGTGAAGGCATGGGGCACAGGGTGAAGGCATGGGGTACAGGGTGTAGGCACAAGGTGTAGGCATGGGGTACAGGGTGTAGGCACAAGGTGTAGGCATGGGGTACAGGGTGAAGGCATGGGGTACAGGGTGTAGGCATGGGGTGAAGGCATGGGGTACAGGGTGTAGGCATGGGGTACAGGGTGTAGGCATGGGGTACAGGGTGTAGGCATGGGGTGAAGGCATGGGGTACAGGGTGGAGGCATGGGGTACAGGGTGTAGGCATGGGGTGAAGGCATGGGGTACAGGGTGTAGGCATGGGGTGAAGGCATGGGGTGAAGGCATGGGGTACAGGGTGAAGGCATGGGGTACAGGGTGTAGGCATGGGGCACAGGGTGTAGGCATGGGGTACAGGGTGAAGGCATGAGGTACAGGGTGAAGGCATGGGGTACAGGGTGGAGGCATGGGGCACAGGGTGTAGGCATGGGGTACATGGTGAAGGCACAGGGTGTAGGCATGGGGTACAGGGTGTAGGCATGGGGTGTAGGCATGGGGTACAGGGTGTAGGCACAAGGTGTAGGCATGGGGTACAGGGTGTAGGCACAAGGTGTAGGCATGGGGTACAGGGTGAAGGCATGGGGTACAGGGTGTAGGCATGGGGTGAAGGCATGGGGTACAGGGTGTAGGCATGGGGTACAGGGTGTAGGCATGGGGTACAGGGTGAAGGCATGGGGTGTAGGCATGGGGTACAGGGTGAAGGCATGGGGTGAAGGCATGGGGTACAGGGTGTAGGCATGGGGTGAAGGCATGGGGTACAGGGTGTAGGCATGGGGTACAGGGTGAAGGCATGGGGTGAAGGCATGGGGTACAGGGTGTAGGCATGGGGTACAGGGTGAAGGCATGGGGCACAGGGTGAAGGCATGGGGTACAGGGTGTAGGCATGGGGTGTAGGCATGGGGTACAGGGTGTAGGCACAAGGTGTAGGCATGGGGTACAGGGTGTAGGCACAAGGTGTAGGCATGGGGTACAGGGTGAAGGCATGGGGTACAGGGTGTAGGCATGGGGTGAAGGCATGGGGTACAGGGTGTAGGCATGGGGTACAGGGTAAAGGCATGGGGTGAAGGCATGGGGTACAGGGTGTAGGCATGGGGTACAGGGTGTAGGCATGGGGTACAGGGTGTAGGCATGGGGTGAAGGCATGGGGTACAGGGTGAAGGCATGGGGTATAGGGTGAAGGCACAGGGTGTAGGCATGGGGTACAGGGTGAAGGCATGGGGTGAAGGCATGGGGTACAGGGTGTAGGCATTATGATGACTGTATGTTTAGAAGAGCACTTCATGTGTATTTCATTAGTTATGGATGTGTTGCTTTAACTTGTGGAAGAACCTATGCACTTGTAAGTCACTTTGGATTAAAAGCGTCTGCCAAATGACTAAAATGTAATGTAATTTAATAAATATAAATATTATACTTTATTGTTAAATGTTATTGTATTATGTTATTTCATTCATATACTTTATTAGTCACCTGAAAATTAAGATATTTTGTTTTTGTCATAGATTCACACATTCAAGAACTGTAAAAAGGAAATGCACACAAACCTTGCACAGACAGAGTGGCTGTTTGTCTCCCAATGTTTTGGAGGTCACAGGTGACATCACCTGTGTAGTCACGTGTCACATTCCAGAGTGTGAGCTCCCACACAGAGGAGGCGGCAGTCGTGAAGTTTGCAGCGGTAAAGCGGTCGCTGTTGGAGAGGATGCCGTGTTCTGCCGAAATGGTCATCACCGCCCGCCGGTTAACGGACCAGGTCAGAACCAGCCAGGGGGTGGCTGAGCTGCAGCTGAACCTCGCCTGGTCTCCGCTCAGTACCTCCAGGCTCCGAGGCTGGAGCTGGACCTCGCCCAACACTGCTGCACAGCACAGAAAAGCAGTGCGGCTTTCAGAAAGAAGTCACATATTAACAAGATTCGGTAGTCAAGCCTGAAACTGTGTTTGTAAACGTTAAGCTGTGAATGTAGCCTTTGTTTGCCTGGCTGGGGCCAGAAACCAAGGCTTCTACACAACCCTCATTTGCGCTCACTGTCATGAGTGCAGAGGTGTCAGCAAGCATATGAATATCATAGGCATGGGGTACAGGGTGAAGGCACAGGGTGGAGGCATGGGGTACAGGGTGTAGGCATGGGGTACAGGGTGTAGGCATGGGGCACAGGGTGAAGGCATGGGGTGCAGGAGGCTAGAACCGGGGACAGGACAATATACAGGGACAGACACAGAACACTGGATATGATGGACTAGGGCTGAACAAACGAAACAGACAACAACATAACAAGAAAAGAACCAGGTGTGTGAACTGGGGAACAGATAAGAAACAGGTCAAATTAATGACAAGAGACAGGAAGGAAATACATATAAAGAGTGGGAGGCGGAGACAACAAATGGAGCACAGGTGAAACAAATGAATGAGAGGGAATTAAACTGAAAACAGACTATAGTGGTCACAGAGGCGAAAACGCTAGGGCCTCAGGAAACAGAGAAACACAGATGGCCAAAAGGGCACAGATGTGACAGTATCGTGTAATGTAGTCATAGCTGTAATGGATATATTTTGTGATATTTTATATCATCATATTTTGGTAAAATGGATCAAATGTATAGCATATTTGTTTTGCTGTACTATATTGATAACGCCGTATCCGTCATCTCCTGACGGAGAAAGCCACCCAGCTCCTAGTTCAGGCGCTCGTCATTTCCCGCCTGGATTACTGCAACTCCCTCCTAGCCAGTCTCCCAGCGTGTGCCATCAAGCCCCTCCAGCTGGTCCAGAATGCTGCAGCCTGATCACCAGTCAGCCCAGGTCGGCTCATGTCACCCCACTCCTTATTGGCCTCCACTGGCTTCCTATTGCCGCACGCATCTGATTCAAGGCCCTAGTGTTGGCATTTCAAGCTGCTAAGGGGATTGTCCCACCTTACATACAATCCTTAATCACTCCCTACTCCCCAGCTAGACCACTCCGGTCTGCCAGCTCTGGTCGCCTTATGGTTCCCTCTGTACGTGCACCTGGTGGTCGAGCTGCACGTTCACGCCTGTTTTCCGTTCTGGTTCCTCAGTGGTGGAATGACTTGCCTAGCACTGTCAGGACAGCAGAATCCCTCCCCTTATTTCGACTCAGACTAAAAACACACTTTTTCAAACTGTAACTTAGTCTTACCTCCTGATTTACCCCGCCCCCCCCCTTCCAATATCCCTATCCCTATCCCTATTGTCTAACCCAAAAAATAAATTGCATTTATGATGACTGTATGTTTAGAAGAGCACTTCATGTGTATTTTATTAGTTATGGATGTGTTGCTTTAACTTGTGGAAGAACCTATGCACTTGTAAGTCACTTTGGATTAAAAGCGTCTGCCAAATGACTAAAATGTAATGTAATTTAATAAATATAAATATTATACTTTATTGTTAAATGTTATTGTATTATGTTATTTCATTCATATACTTTATTAGTCACCTGAAAATTAAGATATTTTGTTTTTGTCATAGATTCACACATTCAAGAACTGTAAAAAGGAAATGCACACAAACCTTGCACAGACAGAGTGGCTGTTTGTCTCCCAATGTTTTGGAGGTCACAGGTGACATCACCTGTGTAGTCACGTGTCACATTCCAGAGTGTGAGCTCCCACACAGAGGAGGCGGCAGTCGTGAAGTTTGCAGCGGTAAAGCGGTCGCTGTTGGAGAGGATGCCGTGTTCTGCCGAAATGGTCATCACTGCCCGCCGGTTAACGGACCAGGTCAGAACCAGCCAGGGGGTGGCTGAGCTGCAGCTGAACCTCGCCTGGTCTCCGCTCAGTACCTCCAGGCTCCGAGGCTGGAGCTGGACCTCGCCCAACACTATTGCACAGCACAGAAAAGCAGTGCGGCTTTCAGAAAGAAGTCACATATTAACAAGATTCGGTAGTCAAGCCTGAAACTGTGTTTGTAAACGTTAAGCTGTGAATGTAGCCTTTGTTTGCCTGGCTGGGGCCAGAAACCAAGGCTTCTACACAACCCTCATTTGCGCTCACTGTCATGAGTGCAGAGGTGTCAGCAAGCATACGAATATCGAGTAGAGAGGGTGACATCATTCTCTGTGCCTGGTGTAATTCTGCTGTGGAGCTACAGCCCTGGGCCTGCCAAAAACCTGAGATACGTATAGCGCAGCTGTGATTGGGCCCTAGGGCTGGGGACCTGGTCTTTTGTTGTACTGCATATATTTCCCGTTCTTGTCAGGGCAGGGGCTGTAGTTTAGTGCCCACTGCAGAATTACAGCATTTACATACAGTAAGTAGCACGCCGATTACAACACAGATACAGAGCATACTCGGCGAGGAGGATCAGTGCACACGAGCGCCTCGTAGCACCCCGGAGTCCCCCCCCCCAGAGTCACCCCCCCCCCCCCCAGAGTCACCCCCCCAGAGCGGGAGACCGCACGGCTTGAAGGAGCCGTGTCGATCTCCCTCCGCCCACTGGGGGACGGCTGTAGCAGTGTTTCCTCAGCAGTACATGGGCAATTGAAAATAAACGTTACAATTGACCACCAAATTGGGAGAAAATGGCAAGAAATCTGAAACAAATACAACAAAAGAAGATTGTCCTGCACTGGGATTCAGGAAAGACTGTAATTCCACGGGACATCCAGGTTTATTGTCAAGACAAATGCAGCGGTTTAAGTTTGGGAGCTGCTGCAATGAGCCTCCCGCTGTCGACACGATAAAAAAGAGAGAAATGAAAAACCCGGCCTAGGCCAAGGCTGCACTTTAATTACTTTCACAGGAGAGCGCGCGTGATTACGAAAAGATGGAGGTGTAGCACCGCAGCATCGGTAACTGGGGAGGTGATAAATAGGCGGACCGGCATGTGTTACGTTTTAATCTCCCCCGCCCTTCCTGATGAAGATCCCAACTCTAATTAATTTTCATAATCACACCAATGTGGCTGGTGGAATATTAATGTGTTCTGTGTTACTGTGGAGTGTGGAGCAAATGGGAGCTTGGCCCTGAGGGAGGACACTGTTACTCTGTCTGTGTGGAGGAAATAATCACTAATATTTAGTACACAACTATTTAAAGAATACATTTCATTTACAGGTTTCAATCCTGGGGGGGGGGTGATAGTGGAAGTGTCCATCTGGAGGATTTAATCATATTTGAGCATATTTATTTCATTTTTCAATTAGCATATTTCACTCATCAGAAAAACCAATGTGGTTATGTAGACATACAAGGCAATCATGTTCTGTTTGTGAAAATGAGGGCCTTTTTTTAAAACTGTACTGGGGTAAAGTATTTTATCCAGGTCTGGTACATATAAACAGTGTGGTGCGCATGGTCATTTATGTACATGTGGGGAATTTCCATGTGGAACACATTAAGGCTGGTGTCTGAGTGGCACACTCACCATGGACTGCCTGCAGTAAAACAGCCAGCACGTTGAGATTGTAGACGACCATCCTCATGCCAGGATAAAGGGTTTGTGCAGATGGGAGATGTGCAGCCAATGGCAGGGGGGGTGTCAGTTGTGAGACGGTTCAGCCAATGGCAGGGGGGTTTCAGTTGTGAGACGGTTCAGCCAATGGCAGGGGGGGTTTCAGTTGTGAGACGGTTCAGCCAATGGCAGGGGGGTTTCAGTTGTGAGACGGTTCAGCCAATGGCAGGGGGGTTTCAGTTGTGAGACGGTTCAGCCAATGGCAAGGGGGGTTTCAGTTGTAAGACTGTTCAGCCAATGGCAGGGGGGGTTTCAGTTGTGAGACGGTTCAGCCAATGGCAGGGGGGGTTTCAGTTGTGAGACGGTTCAGCCAATGGCGGGGGGGGTTTCAGTTGTGAGACGGTTCAGCCAATGGCAGGGGGGGTTTCAGTTGTGAGATGGTTCAGCTAGTGAGCGGCTCCCACACTGAGGGTAAGACCTAATGGGTGATACAGGAGATGAGATCACACTGGAAACACACACACTATAGAATACACTTTGCACTGACACTCACACCAGCAAATGTGAACACTACACTTGTTTCAGCACACATTCTGGGCTTATTTAGTGTGTGTATACAGTTTTAATGTATTCCATTTGATATATTGCAGATCATCTCAGGACATATTTCAGCTTATGTCAGCCTACAGTTTAATATACACTCATTGAGCACTTTATTAGGTATTTACTAGACTTGTTTTAGACTTCTACTGCTGTAGCCTATCCACTTAAAGTTATGATGCGTTCTGTGTTCAGAGATGCTCTTCTGCATACCACTGTTGTAGTGTTTGGTTGGTTATTTGTGTTACTGTCACCTTCCTGTCAGCTTTGACCAGTCTGGCCATTCTCCTCTCTCATTAAGAAGTTTCTGTCTGCTGAACTGCTGCTCAATGGATTTCTGCAATGCAAAACTCTAGAGACTAGGGCCAGGAGATCAGCAGTTTCTGTGATACTCAAACCACCCTGTCTGCCACCAACAATCATTCCACAGTCAAAGTCACTTAGATTACATTTTTTCCCGATTGATGGTTGATGTGAACATTAACTGAAGCTCCTGGCCTGTATCTACATGATGCACAAATGGCACTTGGCACTTGAAAGAACTCCCACAATCTCAATCAAATCCTGATGGGACTCTTGGCTGGAAGAAAAATGTGGTCCATGGTTAGGAATGTTAAGCATGTCTGCTGCAATGTCCTGGAGATTCACAAAAGCCCTGCAGAGACACTCAAACAGTGCGGTTAGGTGCTAGGGGCGCTAAACAGTGTGGTTAGGTGCTAGGGGCGCTAAACAGTGTGGTTAGGTGCTAGGGGCGCTAACAGTGTGGTTAGGTGCTAGGGGGGCTAAACAGTGTGGTTAGGTGCTAGGGGCGCCAAATAGTGTGGTTAGGTGCTAGGGGTGCTCAGTGTGGTGAGGTGCTAGGGGCGCTAAACAGTGTGGTTAGGTGCTAGGGGCGCTAAACAGTGTGGTTAGGTGCTAGGGGCGCTAAACAGTGTGGTTAGGTGCTAGGGGCGCTCAGTGTGGTTAGGTGCTAGGGGCGCTCAGTGTGGTTAGGTGCCAGGGGCGCTAAACAGTGTGGTTAGGTGCTAGGGGTGCTAAACAGTGTGGTTAGGTGCTAGGGGCGCTAAACAGTGTGGTTAGGTGCTAGGGGCGCTAAATAGTGTGGTTAGGTGCTAGGGGCGCTAAACAGTGTGGTTAGGTGCTAGGGGCGCTAAACAGTGTGGTTAGGTGCTAAGGGTGCTAAACAGTGTGGTTAGGTGCTAGGGGCGCTAAACAGTGTGGTTAGGTGCTCGGGGCGCTAACAGTGTGGTTAGGTGCTAGGGGTGCTAAACAGTGTGGTTAGGTGCTAGGGGCGCTAAACAGTGTGGTTAGGTGCTAGGGGCGCTAACAGTGTGGTTAGGTGCTAGGGGTGCTAAACTGTGTGGTGAGGTGCTAGGGGCGCTAAACTGTGTGGTTAGGTGCTAGGGGCGCTAAACAGTGTGGTTAGGTGCAAGGGGCGCTAAACAGTGTGGTTAGGTGCTAGGGGCGCTCAGTGTGGTTAGGTGCTAGGGGCGCTCAGTGTGGTTAGGTGCTAGGGGCGCTCAGTGCAGTTAGGTGCTAGGGGCGCTAAACAGTGTGGTTAGGTGCTAGGGGCGCTAAACAGTGTGGTTAGGTGCTAGGGGCGCTAAACAGTGTGGTTAGGTGCTAGGGGCGCTAAACAGTTTGGTTAGGTGCTGGGGGCGCTAAACAGTGTGGTTAGGTGCTAGGGGTGCTAAACAGTGTGGTTAGGTGCTAGGGGCGCTAACCAGTGTGGTTAGGCGCTAGGGGCGCTAACAGTGTGGTTAGGTGCTAGGGGCACTAAACAGTGTGGTTAGGTGCTAGGGGCGCTAAACAGTGTGGTTAGGTGCTAGGGGCGCTAAACTGTGCAGTTAGGTGCTAGGGGTGCTAAACAGTGTGGTTAGGTGCTAGGGGCACCAAATAGTGTGGTTAGGTGCTAGGGGCGCTAAACAGTGTGGTTAGGTGCTAGGGGCGCTAAACAGTGTGGTTAGGTGCTATGGGCGCTAAACAGTGTGGTTAGGTGCTAGGGGCGCTAAACAGTGTGGTTAGGTGCTAGGGGCGCTAAACAGTATGGTTAGGTGCTAGGGGCGCTAACAGTGTGGTTAGGTGCTAGGGGTACTAAACAGTGTGGTTAGGTGCTAGGGGCACTAAACAGTGTGGTTAGGTGCTAGGGGCGCTAAACTGTGTGGTTAGGTGCTAGGGGCGCTAAACTGTGTGGTTAGGTGCTAGGGGCGCTAACAGTGTGGTTAGGTGCTAGGGGCACTAAACAGTGTGGTTAGGTGCTAGGGGCACTAAACAGTGTGGTTAGGTGCTAGGGGCGCTAAACTGTGTGGTTAGGTGCTAGGGGCGCTAAACTGTGTGGTTAGGTGCTAGGGGCGCTAAACAGTGTGGTTAGGTGCTAGGGGCACCAAATAGTGTGGTTAGGTGCTAGGGGCGCTAAACAGTGTGGTTAGGTGCTAGGGGAGCTAAACTGTGTGGTTAGGTGCTAGGGGCGCTAAACTGTGTGGTTAGGTGCTAGGGGCGCTAACAGTGTGGTTAGGTGCTAGGGGTGCTAAACTGTGTGGTGAGGTGCTAGGGGCGCTAAACTGTGTGGTTAGGTGCTAGGGGCGCTAAACAGTGTGGTTAGGTGCAAGGGGCGCTAAACAGTGTGGTTAGGTGCTAGGGGCGCTCAGTGTGGTTAGGTGCTAGGGGCGCTCAGTGTGGTTAGGTGCTAGGGGCGCTCAGTGCAGTTAGGTGCTAGGGGCGCTAAACAGTGTGGTTAGGTGCTAGGGGCGCTAAACAGTGTGGTTAGGTGCTAGGGGCGCTAAACAGTGTGGTTAGGTGCTAGGGGCGCTAAACAGTTTGGTTAGGTGCTAGGGGCGCTAAACAGTGTGGTTAGGTGCTAGGGGTGCTAAACAGTGTGGTTAGGTGCTAGGGGCGCTAACCAGTGTGGTTAGGCGCTAGGGGCGCTAACAGTGTGGTTAGGTGCTAGGGGCACTAAACAGTGTGGTTAGGTGCTAGGGGCGCTAAACAGTGTGGTTAGGTGCTAGGGGCGCTAAACTGTGCAGTTAGGTGCTAGGGGTGCTAAACAGTGTGGTTAGGTGCTAGGGGCACCAAATAGTGTGGTTAGGTGCTAGGGGCGCTAAACAGTGTGGTTAGGTGCTAGGGGCGCTAAACAGTGTGGTTAGGTGCTATGGGCGCTAAACAGTGTGGTTAGGTGCTAGGGGCGCTAAACAGTGTGGTTAGGTGCTAGGGGCGCTAACCAGTGTGGTTAGGCGCTAGGGGCGCTAACAGTGTGGTTAGGTGCTAGGGGCACTAAACAGTGTGGTTAGGTGCTAGGGGCGCTAAACAGTGTGGTTAGGTGCTAGGGGCGCTAAACTGTGCAGTTAGGTGCTAGGGGTGCTAAACAGTGTGGTTAGGTGCTAGGGGCACCAAATAGTGTGGTTAGGTGCTAGGGGCGCTAAACAGTGTGGTTAGGTGCTAGGGGCGCTAAACAGTGTGGTTAGGTGCTATGGGCGCTAAACAGTGTGGTTAGGTGCTAGGGGCGCTAAACAGTGTGGTTAGGTGCTAGGGGCGCTAAACAGTATGGTTAGGTGCTAGGGGCGCTAACAGTGTGGTTAGGTGCTAGGGGTACTAAACAGTGTGGTTAGGTGCTAGGGGCACTAAACAGTGTGGTTAGGTGCTAGGGGCGCTAAACTGTGTGGTTAGGTGCTAGGGGCGCTAAACTGTGTGGTTAGGTGCTAGGGGCGCTAACAGTGTGGTTAGGTGCTAGGGGCACTAAACAGTGTGGTTAGGTGCTAGGGGCACTAAACAGTGTGGTTAGGTGCTAGGGGCGCTAAACTGTGTGGTTAGGTGCTAGGGGCGCTAAACTGTGTGGTTAGGTGCTAGGGGCGCTAAACAGTGTGGTTAGGTGCTAGGGGCACCAAATAGTGTGGTTAGGTGCTAGGGGCGCTAAACAGTGTGGTTAGGTGCTAGGGGAGCTAAACAGTGTGGTTAGGTGCTAGGGGCGCTAAACAGTGTAGTTAGGTGCTAGGGGCGCTAAACAGTGTGGTTAGGTGCTAGGGGCGCTAACAGTGTGGTTAGGTGCTCGGGGCACGAAACAGTGTGGTTAGGTGCTAGGGGCGCTAAACTGTGTGGTTAGGTGCTAGGGGCGCTAAACTGTGTGGTTAGGTGCTAGGGGCGCTAAACAGTGTGGTTAGGTGCTAGGGGCACTAAACTGTGTGGTTAGGTGCTAGGGGCGCTAAACTGTGTGGTTAGGTGCTAGGGGCGCTCAGTGTGGTGAGGTGCTAGGGGCGCTAAACAGTGTGGTTAGGTGCTAGGGGCGCTAAACAGTGTGGTTAGGTGCTAGGGGCGCTAAACAGTATGGTTAGGTGCTAGGGGCGCGAAACTGTGCGGTTAGGTGCTAGGGGTGCTAAACAGTGTGGTTAGGTGCTAGGGGCACTAAACAGTGTGGTTAGGTGCTAGGGGCGCTAAACTGTGTGGTTAGGTGCTAGGGGCGCTAAACTGTGTGGTTAGGTGCTAGGGGCGCTAAACAGTGTGGTTAGGTGCTAGGGGCACTAAACTGTGTGGTTAGGTGCTAGGGGCGCTAAACTGTGTGGTTAGGTGCTAGGGGCGCTCAGTGTGGTGAGGTGCTAGGGGCGCTAAACAGTGTGGTTAGGTGCTAGGGGCGCTAAACAGTGTGGTTAGGTGCTCGGGGCACGAAACAGTGTGGTTAGGTGCTAGGGGCGCTAAACTGTGTGGTTAGGTGCTAGGGGCGCTAAACTGTGTGGTTAGGTGCTAGGGGCGCTAAACAGTGTGGTTAGGTGCTAGGGGCACTAAACTGTGTGGTTAGGTGCTAGGGGCGCTAAACTGTGTGGTTAGGTGCTAGGGGAGCTCAGTGTGGTGAGGTGCTAGGGGCGCTAAACAGTGTGGTTAGGTGCTAGGGGCGCTAAACAGTGTGGTTAGGTGCTAGGGGCGCTAAACAGTATGGTTAGGTGCTAGGGGCGCGAAACTGTGCGGTTAGGTGCTAGGGGTGCTAAACAGTGTGGTTAGGTGCTAGGGGCACTAAACAGTGTGGTTAGGTGCTAGGGGCGCTAAACTGTGTGGTTAGGTGCTAGGGGCGCTAAACTGTGTGGTTAGGTGCTAGGGGCGCTAAACAGTGTGGTTAGGTGCTAGGGGCACTAAACTGTGTGGTTAGGTGCTAGGGGCGCTAAACTGTGTGGTTAGGTGCTAGGGGCGCTCAGTGTGGTGAGGTGCTAGGGGCGCTAAACAGTGTGGTTAGGTGCTAGGGGCGCTAAACAGTGTGGTTAGGTGCTAGGGGCGCTAAACAGTATGGTTAGGTGCTAGGGGCGCGAAACTGTGCGGTTAGGTGCTAGGGGTGCTAAACAGTGTGGTTAGGTGCTAGGGGCGCTAAACAGTATGGTTAGGTGTTTGGGGCGCTAACAGTGTGGTTAGGTGCTAGGGGCGCTAACAGTGTGGTTAGGTGCTCGGGGCACGAAACAGTGTGGTTAGGTGCTAGGGGCGCCAAATAGTGTGGTTAGGTGTTTGGGGCGCTAACAGTGTGGTTAGGTGCTAGGGGCGCTAACAGTGTGGTTAGGTGCTCGGGGCACGAAACAGTGTGGTTAGGTGCTAGGGGCGCTAAACTGTGTGGTTAGGTGCTAGGGGCACTAAACAGTGTGGTTAGGTGCTAGGGGCGCTCAGTGTGGTTAGGTGCTAGGGGCGCTAAACAGTGTGGTTCGGTGCTAGGGGCGCTAAACAGTGTGGTTAGGTGCTAGGGGCGCTAACCAGTGTGGTTAGGCGCTAGGGGCGCTAACAGTGTGGTTAGGTGCTAGGGGCACTAAACAGTGTGGTTAGGTGCTAGGGGCGCTAAACAGTGTGGTTAGGTGCTAGGGGCGCTAAACCGTGCAGTTAGGTGCTAGGGGTGCTAAACAGTGTGGTTAGGTGCTAGGGGCACCAAATAGTGTGGTTAGGTGCTAGGGGCGCTAAACAGTGTGGTTAGGTGCTAGGGGAGCTAAACAGTGTGGTTAGGTGCTAGGGGCGCTAAACAGTGTAGTTAGGTGCTAGGGGCGCTAAACAGTGTGGTTAGGTGCTAGGGGCGCTAAACTGTGTTGTTAGGTGCTAGGGGCGCTCAGTGTGGTTAGGTGCTAGGGGCGCTAAACAGTGTGGTTAGGTGCTAGGGGTGCTAAACAGTGTGGTTAGGTGCTAGGGGCGCTAAACAGTGTGGTTAGGTGCTAGGGGCGCTAAACAGTGTGGTTAGGTGCTAGGGGCGCTAAACAGTGTGGTTAGGTGCTAGGGGCGCTAAACAGTGCGGTTAGGTGCTAGGGGCGCTAAACAGTATGGTTAGGTGCTAGGGGCGCTAAACAGTGTGGTTAGGTGCTAGGGGCGCGAAACTGTGCGGTTAGGTGCTAGGGGTGCTAAACAGTGTGGTTAGGTGCTAGGGGCGCCAAATAGTGTGGTTAGGTGTCAGGGGCGCTAACAGTGTGGTTAGGTGCTAGGGGCGCTAACAGTGTGGTTAGGTGCTAGGGGCACGAAACAGTGTGGTTAGGTGCTAGGGGCGCTAAACTGTGTGGTTAGGTGCTAGGGGCACTAAACAGTGTGGTTAGGTGCTAGGGGCGCTCAGTGTGGTTAGGTGCTAGGGGCGCTAAACAGTGTGGTTAGGTGCTAGGGGCGCTAACCAGTGTGGTTAGGCGCTAGGGGCGCTAACAGTGTGGTTAGGTGCTAGGGGCACTAAACAGTGTGGTTAGGTGCTAGGGGCGCTAAACAGTGTGGTTAGGTGCTAGGGGCGCTAAACTGTGCAGTTAGGTGCTAGGGGTGCTAAACAGTGTGGTTAGGTGCTAGGGGCACCAAATAGTGTGGTTAGGTGCTAGGGGCGCTAAACAGTGTGGTTAGGTGCTAGGGGCGCTAAACAGTGTGGTTAGGTGCTAGGGGCGCTAAACAGTGTGGTTAGGTGCTAGGGGCGCTAAACAGTATGGTTAGGTGCTAGGGGCGCTAACAGTGTGGTTAGGTGCTAGGGGCACTAAACAGTGTGGTTAGGTGCTAGGGGCACTAAACAGTGTGGTTAGGTGCTAGGGGCACTAAACAGTGTGGTTAGGTGCTAGGGGCGCTAAACTGTGTGGTTCGGTGCTAGGGGCGCTAAACAGTGTGGTTAGGTGCTAGGGGCACTAAACTGTGTGGTTAGGTGCTAGGGGCGCTAAACTGTGTGGTTAGGTGCTAGGGGCGCTCAGTGTGGTTAGGTGCTAGGGGCGCTAAACAGTGTGGTGAGGTGCTAGGGGCGCTCAGTGCAGTTAGGTGCTTGGGGCGCTAAACAGTGTGGTTAGGTGCTAGGGGCGCTAAACAGGGTGGTTAGGTGCTAGGGGCGCTAACAGTGCAGTTAGGTGCTAGGGGTGCTAAACAGTGCAGTTAGGTGCTAGGGGCGCTAAACAGTGTGGTTAGGTGCTAGGGGCGCTAACAGTGCGGTTAGGTGCTAGGGGCGCTAAACAGTGTGGTTAGGTGCTAGGGGCGCTAACAGTGTGGTTCGGTGCTAGCGGCGCTAAACTGTGTGGTTAGGTGCTAGGGGCGTTAAACAGTGTGGTTAGGTGCTAGGGGCGCTAACAGTGTGGTTAGGTGCTAGGGGCGCTAACAGTGTGGTTAGATGATTGGGTTTTTTTAATGACTTTTGCCTTTAAAGGTAGACCCAGGGATGTGATGTAAGGCATGTGCAAACAGAACAAAGATGGTGTTTCGCAAAGCTGCAAATGAGAATCACACCCATTTCACAGCCCTTTTTTGTTTGACAGAGCATCACCATTCAAGTGTAAATCTTTACTCTCCTCCTCTGCTATAATGTCCTGAGCACCCACAAGCATTAACAAACCTGGCCACAGCCAAGCAATTCAGAGCTCTTTGGGCTGTTCACTGTTTTCCGCTTTTTAACACATGTGCGGAGTCAACACAACAAAGCTTGGAAAACACGCTTTGAATACTCAGATTAGAAACAAGCTGAACTTTGCATCTATAGCAGAAAGTTACAAGGAGGCATAGCATAGGCTAGTGTGTATCATTGAGGTGATAGATCATGTTATGAAATTAAACACATTCACATGAAACTAACACTTGTTTGTTGTTCTAATTCCAATGTGTTCAGGGGACATCTCAGTTGAATAAATTAATGCTTTTTAGCCAACATGTAGCCAATTCTCGATGGGTTTATATGAAGACATTGTATCATACCGAAGTCACAGGCAAAGCGTCGATAACAATTGGGCAGACCAAACAAAAACATTCATTCATTATCCTAACCCACTTATCCTGTACAGGGTCGCATACATTGGGCGAAAGGCAGGAATACACCCTGGACAGGTCGCCAGTCTATCACAGGGCACACACACCATTCACTCACACCTATGGGCAATTTAGACTCTCCAATCAGCCTAACCTGCATGTCTTTGGACTGTGGGAGGAAACCCTCGCAAACACAGGGAGAACATGCAAACTCCACACAGAGAGGCCCCGGCTGACCAGGATTCGAACCCAGGACCTCCTTGCTGTGAGGCGGCAGTGCTACCCACTGCACCATCCATGCCGCCCCAAACAAAAACAGAATCCAGAAAAAGAGTCAACTATCCAAAACGGGTTGAGAAACTATGGGTCCAAACAAAACAGTGAGAACACAGTGAGCATCCAGTGAGCACATAGTGAGCATCCAGTCAGCACATAGTGAGCATCCAGTGAGCACATAGTAAGCATCCAGTGAGCACATAGTGAGCATCCAGTGAGCACAGAGTGAGCACAGAGTGAGCATCCAGTGAGCACATAGTGAGCATCCAGTGAGCACACTGTGAGAACACAGTGAGCATCCAGTGAGCACATAGTGAGCATCCAGTGAGCACATAGTGAGCATCCAGTGAGCACATAGTGAGCATCCAGTGAGCACAGAGTGAGCACAGAGTGAGCATCCAGTGAGAACACAGTGAGCATCCAGTGAGCACAGAGTGAGCATCCAGTGAGCACACAGTGAGAACACAGCATCCAGTGAGCACATAGTAAGCATCCAGTGAGCACACAGTTAGCATGCAGTGAGCATCCAGTGAGCACATAGTAAGCATCCAGTGAGCACACAGTTAGCATGCAGTGAGAACACAGTGAGCATCCAGTGAGAACACAGTGAGCATCCAGTGAGAACACAGTGAGAACACAGTGAGCATCCAGTGAGAACATAGCATCCAGTGAGCACTTAGTAAGCCTCCAGTGAGCACACAGTTAGCATGCAGTGAGAACACAGTGAGCATGCAGTGAGCATCCAGTGAGCGCGCAGTGAGAACACAGTGAGCATCCAGTGAGAACACAGTGAGCATCCAGTGAGCACACAGTGAGCATCCAGTGAGCACGCAGTGAGCTCGCAGTGAGAACACAGTGAGCATCCAGTGAGCACGCAGTGAGCACACAGTGAGCATCCAGTGAGAACACAGTGAGCACGCAGTGAGCACACAGTGAGCACACAGTGAGCATCCAGTGAGCACGCAGTGAGCACACAGTGAGCATCCAGTGAGCACACCATAGAGCATAAGAAAGATTGTAGATGAGTAGTGGCTGCATGTGATGCACTACTCTCAGAACTCTGTGTCCTCAGCAACCTCTTGATTTTCATCAGTCTGGTGTCGCCCTGCTTGGTTTGCCTCCACCTCATATCCTAGGGTCTATCTTTATTACATTTGTCATGTTCATGCATTAAATTATATGTATTAGTCAAACATATAGGCATAATAAATTTAGCATACATTAAAATTTGAACCACAATTTTCTTGCATTTTTACACAAAAAAACCTACTTTATACATTAAATATTTAGTAAATTTTGAAGCTAAGAAATCATTTTACATACCGCTTACAGTACTGTTCAAAGGTCCATGAAGCAAAGATACTTTAGAAATAATGAAATGAACAGTTTCTAAATATCGAATTAACTTTAAAGAGCAGTGAACAAAACAGAGTTACAAAAATCAAATCAATATTTCTTGTGACCACACTTTAAAACTGCATTAATTCTCTTAGGTACACTGTCCTGCAGTTTACTGAAGAAAATCAGCTTGTACAGAAGGCTGTTCCAAACATATTGGGGAACTTGCCACAGTACTTCTGCAGATGCCTGCTTAAGGCTTTCCATGTAATGCCAGACTGCCTCAATAATGTTTGTTTTTTCTAAGTCTATTACTTAATATGTTACAATATTTAACAAAATACAAAAAAATCCCTGTAGCATTGATTTTCTTGGAAAATGAATGTTTGAAAATCGCACACAAATGCAAAACATGAAAAAAAACACATTTAAGACCAAATTTATATTAAAAGGTAATCTTGGGTGCCTAGGACTTTTGCACAGTACTGTAAATCACAGTTTACCTGTTAATTTGAGTTTGTTGGAATCCTGCTAATTTCGCCAGTTTTCTTTCTTCATTGAAATATCTTTTCAAAATCCATATGCTTATAATAACACTCTAACAGTTTGGAAAAACTGCACTGGTCTTTTCTCATCTTCAAACACGCACTCTTTTGGCAGAAAGAGTGTTTTTATTGAGCACAATACAAGGGGTTCCTTCCCACACACCGCAAACTCTAACATGGTGTGAATTCACCCTTAACTCAATAACTACCCACACTGAACTACTCATAAGCACACTTTACTACCTGAACATGTTCAGCAACTGTAACATTTCTTTTGCAGTATCAGTCTGAAACCAGCCTTAATTTTTTTAGGCTCTTCCTGGTGTTGTTGAGAGATGCAGCTCGCTAGCGCCACACCGGCTGGCTCCAGACATTTCAGCCACCAGTCTCTGTGTAAGTCAAAGGTTCAAAGGTAACAATATGGTAAAAATACATATAAGTCAATTATTGTTTCCCACAAGAAAATGTTGGCGTAATGGGTATTTCGTCTTCATCTAATGTCTCCCCATGTGCCAGTTTGTTGAGTTCAGGCATCCCATCTCTCCCGGAATGTGTCACCTGTTTCCTGATACCTGTGAGTCGGAAATCAGTGATGTGCACCATGACGTGAAGAGGTGAAGTCTGGAAACTCGTATAATCCTGACTGTGGTCTCTGGCTCCAACTTGTGCATGTGCTTGGGTGACATCACAGACACTTTGTCCATATTGTTTCTGGGCTTGGGCCTGAATCTCGCTCCCCCACTCATAACGTGGGCAGCGAGTGGGCGCCGTTAATTATAGAACAGCAGCGGATGTCAACACTTTTTTCCTTTAAGTTCTTAGGATATAAAATCTTGATTTGGAATGACAAATAATTTATAAGAATTATGTTCTTAACCCCTCTAAGGAGAATTGCCATGGAGACGGTAGAATGTGAAAATGATGGCTGACGTTGATGGCTGCAGTGGAGCCATGCCGTAACTCGGCGAAGTCAGAGCTGTCCCTCATATCGCTCAGGCTAGCCAAGGTAGGTTCTGTGATATCTCCACTGGCTGCCTGTCATGGCTCGCAACAAATTCAAAACATTGGTGCTAGCCTTCCAAGCAGTTAAGGGGTCTTCCCCAGCTTACCTCCAAAAAAGCATCAGACCCTACACCCCTGCCAGACCTCTTCGTTCAGCCTCCACAGGCCACTTGGCACCCCCCCCTCTCCGAATCTCCACCTCACGCTCACGACTACTGTCTGTTCTGGCTCCACGGTGGTGGAACGAACTCCCCGTTGAGGTCAGAACTGTAGAATCTCTTCCCACCTTCAAGAGCAAACTGAAGACACACCTCTTCAAGCAGCACCTCTCCCCATCCCTCCCTGTGAACCTTAATTGTTGTCTTTCTGTGATTTACTTTTTTGTGTATTGGTATTTTTAGTTTGGCTAGGTAAGCAGTGTTTGGCTAGTTAAGTTTGGTCACTTTTGCTTTGTTGTTTGTTTGTTTATTTGTTTGTTTAAAAAAAAAAAAAATAAAATCAAATAGGCCCTGGTCCTTATCGTTGTTGTGCAGGTAGCAGTTGAAATTGTACTTCCCTCTAGGGTCTTTCAGCGCACTTATCCCTGGTT
Organism: Conger conger; assembly: GCF_963514075.1. NCBI lineage: Eukaryota > Metazoa > Chordata > Actinopteri > Anguilliformes > Congridae > Conger > Conger conger. The sequence goes on along the minus strand of NC_083772.1, from coordinate 46,908,925 downwards.
ATGGGTATGCACTTTGTTGTATGTCGCTCTGGATAAGAGCGTCTGCCAAATGCCATTAATGTAATGTAATGTAATATCTGTACGCTAATGTTACTGTGTTTTCATTGGAGTGTCATGTGATCACCTGGATGGGTGGCTGTCCAATTGTGGATGCAAAAAAAATCTGTGTTTGTATATATGTGTGTGTGTGTATGTGTGTGTATGTGTTTGTATGTGTGTATGCGTGTATGTGTGTGTAAAGAAACCCACTCTTCAGACCTGGCCACTCGACGGAGACCGCACTCTCCGTCAATGAGTCTCTTCAGGCTGCACAAGCAACCTCCTGCTCCTCTGTCCTGATCCTTCTTGACCTCTCTGCGGTGTTCGATACGGTCAACCACTCCATCCTCTTAGGCTTCCTGGCATCTACAGGGATCTGTGGCACAGCCTTAGAGTGGATTAAATCTTATCTCTCTGGCCGGCCCTCCCAGGTGTCCTAGGCTGGAAGAGTGTCAACCCCTCGCCTCCTTGTTACAGGAGTCCCTCAGGACACAGTCCTCGGACCCCTCCTCTTCTCCATTTACACAAGATCCCTTGGCCCTGTTATCTCTGCTCATGGCATCTCCTATCATTGTTATGCTGATAACACCCAACTCTTTCTCTCCTTCCCCCCATCAGACACACAGGTCTCTACCCGTATCGGTGCCTGCCTGAGAGACATCCAGAGCTAGATGGGCAACCACCATCTAAAGCTCAACCCAGGTAAGACGGAGGTAATCTTCCTCCCTGCTCTAACCTCTCCCTTCTCTGATTTTTCCATCTCACTAGGGGATACCACAGTGACCTCATCCCCTAGTGCAAGAAACCTTGGAGTGGTGATGGACAACAGGCTGTCCTTCTCCGAAAACATCACTATGGTGACCCGGGCGTGCAGGTTCTTCCTGTACAACATCCGGAGAATCCGACCCTTTCTCACCACCTACTCCACTCAGCTGCTTGTTCAAGCAATGGTCCTGTCCTGCCTGGACTATTGCAATTCTCTGCTGGCTGGCCTTCCAGCATCTGCCATCAGACCCCTACAACTGATCCAGAATGCTGCAGCCCATCTGGTATTCAATGTTCCCAGACGTTCACATGTCACCCCCCTACTCAGCAACCTCCACTGGCTGCCTGTTATGGCTCACATCAAATTTAAAACTTTGGTGCTCGCGTACCAGGCAGTTAAGGGATCAGCCCCTGTATATATTCAATCACTCATCAAGACCTATATACCAGCAAGACCTGTGGCCTGTAGTGTAGTGGTTAAGGTAAATGACTGAGACAGGCAAGGTTGGGGGTTTGAATCCCAGTGTAGCCACAGTAAGATCTGCGCAGCCGTTGAGCCCTTGAGCAAGGCCCTTAACCCCGCATTGCTCCAGGGGAGGATTGTCTCCAGCTTAGTCTAATCAACTGTACGTCGCTCTGGATAAGAGCGTCTGCCAAATGCCATTAATGTAATGTAATGTAATGTAAAGACCCCTCTGTTCTGCCACTTCATGCCGTCTGGCGCCTCCCCCTCATCACACCTGCACTTCCTGCTCACGACTGCTGTCTGCCCTGGTCCCACGGTGGTGGAATGACCTCCCGGTGGATGTCAGAAAGGCAGAGTCACTGACCTCTTTCAAGCGCAGACTGAAGACTCATCTCTTCAGGCTATACCTTTCCCTCCTTAACTCACCACCATGATTAGCCTTATATATGCCATAAACTGTAATGGCACTTATATAGTTGTATCGATATTCTTGTTTTTTGTATTAGTTATTGTATTGTTGTATGTGTGTGTGTGTGTGTGTGTGTGTGTGTGTGTGTGTGTGTGCATCAAACACATACATGTCGTGCATCACAATAAAGGCCTCGCCCTGCCTGTGTCTCACTGGGTCTAGCCTATCTCCCTAGCAGCCCTGAGTTTCTGCTCTGCACCTTAATCTGACACAATCTGCTCAGACATTTTAATAAAACTCAGCTACAGCTGCAGACTACATGTTTACTTGGTGTTTCCTAAATTGTATTGCCATCCAATATAGCAGTGAATCAGCAGTGAATCGGCACTGGTGTATGAAGCCATTGGGAAAGATGAAGCTGTAATAATTGGATAGAACCAGCAAACGCTCCAGGCCCCTGAAACAGAGCGAAGCACTCCTGAAATGTAAGTGAGTAGGATCGGTCCAGATAAGATTAGATTGTTGCTGACAACAACATATTAAAAGCGGTCTTTCTGTCAATCTGACATCTTTAATGTTGTTTTTAATCTGTGTACCTGCTGACAGTCAGTCCATCCCGGGGGCTTTGACAGAGTGTGTTGCGCTGATGCAGAGATAAGGTGTGCGATTTTACCTAATTTCTGTCTGTTTATGTCAGTGCAGGTAGTCTGACTGGCAGTGAGAGTTTTCCTTTTGCTAATTTCCATTCATGTCCCCTCGTTCTGTTTACCGAACTCACCCTGAAGAATCGCCTGTAGTTCACTTTGTTAATCCTTTTAATGAATTTAAAAGCCTCAATCAAATCAACCCTAGGTATCCTTTTACTAAGCTTGAAGGGATTAAGCATCTTAAGTCTTTTCTCATTGCTTTTATCTTTTATACATGGAATCAATCTGGTTGCCCTCATTTGAGCCAGTGCCTCCATATCTTTCTTGTAGTGCGGTCCCCAGAACCTCATGCAATACTTCCGGTCTGACAAGGGTATTGTATATGGAGAGTATAACTTACTTAGATTTATATTCTATTGGCTATGTATCCTGTTAGCCTGCAGCACACTGCATATTGACTAGAAACGGAAAGGCTTTGATCAACTGTTACCCCCAAGTTTTTCAACTTGAGTGCATTCTAATATTGTACCACCAATATTGTATTGTATTATTTCCCACATGTAGAATCCCACAACCAGTTCTGAACCCACTCCAAAATGTCTCCTGTAATTAATGTACTGTCCTCATTTTAATTTGATATCTAAATATACAATTTCATAAACCCTGCTAACATCAAAACACTTGGTAGCTTCCTCAAAGAATGCCAAAAGGTTTGACAGGCATGATCTACCCTTATGAAAGCCCTTATGAAGTTATTATTTCAAGTTATAATTCCAGTTGTCTCTAATGATAGATTCCAGTATTTTACGATGCAAGTTAGACTGACAGGCCTGTAGTTTTGTAGATCAGTATGGTCCCCTTTCTTATACATTGGTATTATATTACCTTGTTTCTCCAGTTTCTAAAGACTGTCTAAAAATACTTGCCAGTGGTTTAAAAATTATCTCACTCTGGGAATATGCCATCTGCTGCCTTATAATATCATGCTATGTGCACTACCATGTACATGTCAATTCAACACACTTTTGGACCTTTTTTGGCCTCATAAGAAATCCCTGGAACCAAAATGACTTCTGCTTCAGATTATTAATCCGGGAGATGTGGGCTATCAAAGTTTGCGACAAATAACGTGACTCCATGACTTTGCCCTATCTCCCTTACGGTCAAGAGAAATGTTTCCTATATCACTTTGTAGGTCATTGCCTGCTCTATTTTACATGTGCAGTGGGCTCCAGAATTATTGGCTCCCCTGACCACGACACCATTGTTCAATCGTAATTTAAATGACCAAACAAGACCTGAATTCTGAATTGAACTGAATTGAATTGTTTTGGTCAGATATCCACACATAAATCAGTGACAGCAAATCATGACCATCTCAGTCACCGGACCTCAATCTGATCAAAATCCAGAACTGAAGAGGGCGCAAACCCAAGGTGAAGGATCTGTGTAGAGGAATTGTCCAAAATCCCCAAAAAATGTGTCAAACACCTTCTCAAGCATCACAGGAAAAGATATCCTGGTTCTTGTTATGCTTGCCAGAGGTGGATACACCAAGTACTGAACCCGGGGTGCCAATAATTATGAAACAATTATGGGGCGACATGGCTCAGGCAGTAAGAGCAGTCGTCTGGCAGTCGGAGGGTTGCCGGTTCGATCCCCCGGCCGGGCTGTGTCGAAGTGTCCCTGAGCAAGACACCTAACCCCCAAATGCTCCTGACGAGCTGGTCGGGGCCTTGCATGGCAGCCAATCGCCGTCGGTGTGTGAGTGTGTGTATGGGTGAATGGAGAAGCATCAATTGTACAGCGCTTTGGATAAAGGCGCTATATAAATGCCTGCCATTTTCCAAAATGCCTGCCATGAAACCTTGATTATGGTAGAATCTATTTTGCATTAAATGAATGCATGATTTTAGTTGGTTCCATGAAAACATAGTACAATAAAGTACAGTATTTTTCACGTTAGCATTTTGAATTCATCTCAATAATAACTTTGTGTAAATGTTCATTATTTATTTAATAAAGAACATCCAAAACATTAGCCTCATTGGTTTTGTCGTTCTAGAGATATTGGATCCTAAATATCGGGTGAGCCATTCACAAGTAGAAATTGGGGTTTGTGTCAATTTTGGAGCGTCATATCTTTGGCATTAAAGCAGATGTGTATTCTGATGCAATTTTCTGTCTACTTTCAGATATTATTTTCATCATACTGCCCAAGAGGGTTGGTAATGCTAATGGTAAAAAAGAGTAATGGTAATTCGGAAGTGCTAAATCATGCCATTTGGCTATAGTTATATTTGATGACTTAAAGCTTCTAAGACTAGTAGATATTTTGGTTAAGAAGAGCCACAAGGAAAATTAAGTCAAATAAATAATTTATTCAAAAATTATACAATGCCAAAGTTGGGTCCAGCCAGAAAATGACCGAAGTGTTGCTGGTAAGGTGGAAAGTTTCCTATCAAAATTAAACTTTATGTAGTTCAAAAGGTATAATAGGCCTACCTATTTAAGTGAAATCACCATGACGTCACAACAACAAAGAACTTAGTTCCGGGTGGATAAGGTTGAAGAATGTGAATAGAAGGTAGTGTTTTCCTGTCATTTAACCAAGGTACAAACACGTAAAGTCAATGTTGGAATATAAATATAATTTATAAAAACTTACCAAAATGGTTTTATTTATTAGAGTTATATGATGCTTGCTAATGTAACGTTAATGTTAGATGTCCACACTGACTTGAAACCATGTTACCACCAAAACTAGCTAGCTAGCTAGCTAACTAGTTTTACAACAGGCAAGGTTGGATTTAACGTTTCATGTTTGTAAAATCAGGCCAGTGTTTCTCTGTATGCCCCGATGAGCATCTGGTGTTTATTAGCTAACGTTAGCTGCCAATAACAATACTATTAGAAGTTCTGGTTTTGTTTCTCAATATATATACATTATATAAAGGAATCAAAAACTTAAAATTAAAAACCAGATATTTCACAAATCATTTTCTACAGAACTTCTATACTGAAGAAACACTTGTAATTCAAACTTGGATTTCAATGGATTTTTTCAGAACATAAAATTTCATATTTATTCTGAATTATTCTAACTTACTATCTACTTGGTTGAATATCTAACTCTTTTTGATAATCTTCTGGACAGACCCAACTTTGGCATTGTATAATGTTTGAATAAATGGTATATTTGACTAAATTTTGCTTGTCGCTATTCTTAACCAATTCTACTTGTCTTAGAATGCCAAGTGGCAAAAAAGAGGCACACAGCCTCTGGTATAGCCCAGGTTCAATCCGTTGAAGCACAATCTGGCCCTTGAGGCTAGTATTACTGCTTATTTTCTGTCTTCCAATCAAAGTCAAGTCAAAACATATTCATATGGTCGTGCAAAGGATTGATGACCTGTCCAGGGTGTATTCCTGCCTCTCGCCCACTGCATGCTGGGATAGGGTCCAGCCACTCACCCACCCTCCACGACCCTGACCCTGACCCTGACCAGGAATACGAGGTTGAGAAGATTTATTGCATGGATGGATGTATTTATATAGCACATTTTACAAGACTCTATTGCAATATTCATTGCAGCATAGCCCCACATAAAGCTTCACAAGAGCCAATCAAAGGTGGCATTGTGGATGAAACTACACAGGATTTTGAAAGGTTTTACCATGACCAACATGGTCAAGTCAGTTTTGAGCTTGTGTAATCAGGTGAAGATTGGCTCTGTGAACGCATCTGGAAGCGAAGGGCGAGGCCACCAGTCCAATGCAATCTCAGATACAATAATCAATCAACCAATCAACTATTAGCTAGAGTTGAAAACCAGCAGTATTTCTGACCTTCAGGGGGTCAGATTTCAGTAACCCTGCCCAGGGAGAATCACCACCGAAAGAAGAACATGCATGCAACCATGCCATGCAAGGCATGGCAGCCAATCACCATTGTTGTGTGTGTGTGTGTGTGTGTGCGTGTGCGTGTGTGTGTGCATGTGAATGGGTCAATGAGAAGCATCAATTGTACAGCACTTTGGATAAAGGTGCTATATAAATGCCAACCATTTATCATTTACCAAGAACAGGAAGATCTCCCGAACTTGATGAAAATTATGTTTATTTACAAGAATGGCAGTTGTCAGAAATATATTAAATGTATTCTGGATTCAGCAGTAAATTTTGTGACCCCTATCAATTAGGTGTACTGGCCATCCTGCTGTAACTGAATTAACATGACTAGCATGACTCAAGTAGCTCCTGATCTGTCACTCTCTGCTGCTATGCTATTCTAATATCAACTGTATTATAATACAGATAAGATAGATTTTTTACACTGCTCTCTATACAAGTGTCTTTAGAGAATACACAACTTCTGAGTCGCAAGCCTGGTTTCTTAAAAAATACTGATTTATTCTTCTACAGTACAAGATGCAAATGTCATTTTTTAAAATCATTTAAGCGATGTCAAATAAATTGGAAAATCGAACTGTTATTCAACATTAATTGGTGTTTTGTTCAGCATCAACTAATATATCAGCTTTTTAAGATGAATCAAGAGACCTTGTTGAAAATATTGCCAAGAAAAAGCTACTTTGTCAATGCCACATTTATTTCACAAATCCTTTCTAAGATCTTAGAGATGAAATGATAATTGTTATTCAGTTTAATGTAATCCTAATTCATTGAGTGCTCCGTATGAACCAGAGAAGCCAGAAGACACAGCAAGTCCTGAGGATCAGGAATAGGGAAACGTTGCCACACAAGCAGAGCCCTTACAGAAGTACTTGTCTCACTTACTCAAAATGGCTGCTTAGTTTTGTCTCAGCTTGTTCCCAGGTGAGAAGGCTGTGTGAAACACAGTGATGACTGGGATCAGGCAGGGTCTGAAGGTGCTCCAGGGTCTGGGGCTTGAAGCTTCACTGAAGATGCTCCAGTGCTGACACCTCAAGCAGGCCAAGTTCTTCCCAACTGCTGCGCTTCACACCAGAGGCTAAAATCCACTTCCTTGTGTTTCACAAATTCACTTCCTAATTTGCAGGCAGAGAACAATAATATCAGTGAAGTGCAGGTGAAGCCGGGTCACTTGGCAGCTCTTTGCATGATTTTGCATATGATGTCACCAGCTGCTGTGGAGACCGATTGGCCCGCAGAGCAGCGGTGACCTATGACCTTTGGCCTCCCTATCGATCCCCACCGGGCGGTCGGGGGCGGGGCCGGAGACGTTATGGCACAAACAGGAAGCATTCCGGATGGTTCTGCACAACGACTTCACATGAACACTATAGAGCTGATCACAACCGCCCTACCATAGAGTTCACATTTTCTATCCTGGAAATCCTGGACTGGGAAGAAAAGTCGGGACCAGGTTTCCATGGTACAGAGGATTCTTTGGTCTTTCACCTTTTTTTGATGGATATCAAAATGAGTATGTAAAACAAGAGCCTTCTGACTTATGGAGTATCAGATTATTACCACGACCTCCACCTCCAAAAACCATTGATTATCTGGATTAGTGGTGTCAGTTATAAACACATTCAGCTGATATTCTTCACAGTCCTTCACACGAAACCTTCAGAAGTAGATGACAGAAGACACCCCACACACAGATCTCCTATGTCACTCTCAAATCTTTATTAGTCATTTTCCTTTATTTTGCAAACTAGCAGTTAGATTCATTCTGTCCCGTTGTATAAATTTAAAAGTGAACAGTTAGAATAGAAGCTAACCTGTGCAGAGCACACCGCAGAGCTGAACATAGGGACGTTTTTTCTGCATGGTGACAGAGAAAGTCCTGAGGTCTCATTAAACAAAAATTTAGTCAGACATTTCACATTCTTTTTTCAGTTACAAGTCCTTGGATTATTACAGGCTGGTATGTGATATTTCAGAATGTATGGACTTTTTTTTTTTCAAATGTCAAAATTATATGGATATATTGCAAAATATATCTATTTTTGTCACTTTCATACATGCAATTGAAAGCATAAATATTTTCAATATATATAAATTTTACAATCCATTCACAAATGTGAATAATTGCATATTTGAAATTGTCAATGATTGATATTTTTGTAATATATGCAGTTTACAGTACTTTGGCATGTTAAAATTAAAGGATGTTGGGTGTTTTCATTATGAAAAAGGGCAGGCTAACAGTCGTAGCCCAAAGAAACGATGCGATGGATTTGACAGCCTGTCAGCAGGAGGGGCTAACTGGACGTGGGGTCTGTTGTAACGGACGGCAGTCAGAGATACAGATTGAATCAAATTCAAACACAGTACAAAACCTGGCACATTGACATTGACATGTTTTCTAACTGTTAGTCTATGTGAGCTCCTTAAAGTGCCTTTCCAACAGAGTGTTGCTTTACATGAACAAGTTTAGTTTGTGTAAAATGAAATTAATCATTTTAAATTAAGTTAATCTCTCGCAATAACTAGTATCTACAAAAAATTTTAGGTACACAGTGAGACATATTTTATGCACATGAAAGTATACTGAAAGATGTGTCTGCTCAACTGATTTCACTTCAAAGGGTCTTTAATAGTAAAAAAGAATGCTAGACAGACACTTTAAGCAGCGGTAATATACTTCCCAGTGATTCTATATTAATAGTTACGATAAACACACATAAACTCTACTCCCCTACAGAGTAAAAAAATAAAAGTCAGATAATTGCTGCAGCGAGGGGAGCCCCTGGTGGCAGAGAGGCAGAGGGGCAGAGGGGCAGAGGGGCAGAGGAACAGGGAAACCAGGTGTTTGGCAGGGACACGTGTTTTCAGCCGGACCGCGGACCGTCACGAGCAGGCAGTGGCGATGTGCAACATCTTGAGGAAGGGTCCGGAAGCTCTTGCTGGAGGGGCGGGTGGGGATTTAGGGGGTTCTCCTAGCTGTGAAATGAAGGACAGCACAGTGAGACTGGCACCTCCAGCCTGCTGTGCTGCTGCTCCAGCGCTGGGCTGAGCTGTGAAACAAATGACCCCACCAAAAGCACCGTGTTTCCCTGTAGGGCCTGTAGGCTGCTGCATGGACCTGTAGGCTGCTGCATGCTACTATTGGCCACTGAAGCAGTCCGATCTGCTCCGATTGGCCACTGAAGCAGTCCGATCTGCTCCGATTGGCCACTGAAGCAGTCCGATCTGCTCCGATTAAATTAAATTAATTAAATGAATTGTCCCTGTCTCCCTGAGCAAGACACCTAACCCCCAATTGCTCTCAACAAGCGGACTGGTACCTTGCAAGGCAGTCTATCACCATTGGTGTGTGAATGGGTGTGTGATTGCGTGTGTGATTGGGTGATGAGAGGAGGTGTGTGATCGGGTGTGATTGGGTGATGAGAGGAGGTGTGTGATTGGGTGATGAGAGGAGGTGTGTGATTGGGTGTGTGAATGGGTGTGTGATTGGGTGTGTGATTGGGTGATGAGAGGAGGTGTGTGATTGGGTGATGAGAGGAGGTGTGTGATTGGGTGTGAGAATGGGTGGGTGATTGGGTGTGTGATTGGGTGTGTGATTTGGTGTGTGAATGGGTGATGAGAGGAGGTGTGTGATTGGGTGATGAGAGGAGGTGTGTGATTGGGTGTGTGAATGGGTGGGTGATTGGGTGTGTGAATGGGTGAGTGAATGGGTGTGTGATTGGGTGTGTGATTTGGTGTGTGAATGGGTGATGAGAGGAGGTATGCTTCATTTTATGCAAAATGCTTTTTGTGTTTACCCAGTTTCCCTAAAATTAAATTTTGTCTAAGGATCTGAAACCATTCAGTGGGACAATAATAGAGGAAATCTGGAAATACTTTTTCATGGCACTATAGAAATCATACACTCATAAAAGTAGGCTCAGTATTTATAATTAATTAAGAGGAAAAATCTAATCTGCTGGGAAAGAGACCCAATGAGTACAGGTCCCTGGAGTGTGACAGGAATATGAGAGATCGTTTTAATCATGCAACCTTCAGACCCTACAGCTTATCAGCGTAGGTCTCCTTGAACCACACGGGAGTTTCATAGGGTTAATGCTGTGAGACAGATAATGAACATGCCTAAAATAATAATAAACTGCAGTTTTTTTGGTTTGTTTGTTTTTTTTAAATAATTCAGATTTTTTTCCCTTTTTCTCCCAATTTGGCAGCCAATTGGGTGCCTGATTCAATTGATTCTGATTCAATTAGAGCTAGCATTAGATACACCGCCCACACCCTGTCCCTCGGCGGCCGACGGGAGAGCGACATGCCTTCTTCAAGCCGTCTCGCCTCCCAAGTCTTGACCGTGATTCCGAGGCGCTCAAGGTGCATTGTTTTTGTGCGGCGATCTACTAACCCTGCCAAGTCCCTCCCTCTGGAGCAGCGAGCCAATTATTGCTGCTCCACATGAGCCGGCCAAACCTGGCTTTTGGCAGGACCGAGAATCAAACCCCGGTCCCCGGTGTGCAACTGCAGCAAACTGCAACCGTCTGCTGCGTCTTAGCCTGTTGCGCCACCGCGGCTCCCATAAACTGCACTGTTTTAATACAAAATGCAATAAGCATACATAGAATAATGACCAGCTATGTATATATTTTCAAACCAAATCATAGCTATTAATATATTTATATATATAATATAGTCCTTATTAAATTAAATTCAGTACTTTAAAGATGAACTACTAGGATACTCTATCTGCATAATCCTGTAGGGCCACCTTGTGGCTGTACAATATAGAGTCAGAAACACCATTACCTTGAAGGTGTGAGAAGAGGCAGGAATCTTAACCCCACCAGGTAAACGCTACTCATCCTCTTCATCCTGTCAAATAAAAGAGCCACATTGATGTTACCACAACATCGGACCCTTCAAGCAAATGGGAGGAAGAGATGGTGAGATGTGTCAGTACTTCTAAATATCAAGACATCTGTTGTTTATAACACTCCAAACATATTCATGAAATTTGAAGTTCATTCCTGGTCTGCGACTCGAGTCGGTTAATCGACAATAAGTTTACACAAATTTCAGGGGGAAAACAGTAAAAACTATTTAACACATAAAGCATTACTACAACATCTAAGCCAAACTATGAAACAGAAATGTGCTTCATCTAAATCAGTAGGTCAGGAAGAGCATGCTTTTGACAGAAAGCGACGTCTGGCAGGAGCTGCCAATAAGATTAGGCTGGAGGTTGCTTGGATCCTCTGCCTTCCAACTGTCACTTTCAAGACATTCAACCTACAGCCACACAGACCAACAACAGGTGGAAGTGTTTCTACCTCTGCGTCTGCCTCTTCTTCTTCTTCCTGGAAGCAGAACAACAGGGGGAGACAGAGAGAGAGTTGTAGGCATCAGTGTGAAAAAAATGTGGAGTTGCGGCGAAAGGTGGAAATAGAGAGGGCTTAAAAATGGGAAGAAAGTGCTCCGACATCCACGGCAGAAGTGGGGATGAGGGGGGCAGTCAGTGTGGAAAGGGCAGGGGGGCGGGGACTCTTGCGCTGATGTCACTGTCTTTGCAGACAAGCTCAGGGACCACTGTCCCGGTGTCAGGGGCCACTATCATCCAAACACTGCTGCAAGAGACTGCTGGGAAACCCCACAGATACAGCTTCCACTTCATGTGGGTCTGTCTGCACTAACTCTGAGAATGGGCTCTGTACCAACCCACAGAAAGGACATGAGGACTGTGGCTCGTGTAGCAGAGAGACAGGGTGTGGTTGGAGGGCTGGTGTAGCAGAGAGACGGGGTGTGGTTGGAGGGCTGGTGTAGCAGAGACGGGGTGTGGTTGGAGGGCTGGTGTAGCAGAGAGACGGGGTGTGGTTGGAGGGCTGGTGTAGCAGAGAGACGGGGTGTGGTTGGAGGGCTGGTGTAGCAGAGAGACGGGGTGTGGTTGGAGGGCTGGTGTAGCAGAGAGACGGGGTGTGGTTGGAGGGCTGGTGTAGCAGAGAGACGGGGTGTGGTTGGAGGGCTGGTGTAGCAGAGAGACGGGGTGTGGTTGGAGGGCTGGTGTAGCAGAGAGACGGGGTGTGGTTGGAGGGCTGGTGTAGCAGAGAGACGGGGTGTGGTTGGAGGGCTGGTGTAGCAGAGAGACGGGGTGTGGTTGGAGGGCTGGTGTAGCAGAGAGACGGGGTGTGGTTGGAGGGCTGGTGTAGCAGAGAGACGGGGTGTGGTTGGAGGGCTGGTGTAGCAGAGACAGGGTGTGGTTGGAGGGCTGGTGTAGCAGAGACAGGGTGTGGTTGGAGGGCTGGTGTAGCAGAGACGGGGTGTGGTTGGAGGGCTCGTTTAGGAAAGAGACGGGGTGTGGTTGGAGGGCTCGTTTAGGAAAGAGACGGGGTGTGGTTGGATGGCTCATGTAGCTGACTGCAGCTCCCATATGGCGTCAGCCCCTGCTGGCCCACCAATAGAGGCCAGTTTAATTAGCTTAGCACGTTTGATGCAGAGGGATTCTGGGTAACTGCACTCAGGGATACCCAACCATAAAAAGCTGTCCCACACACCCTGGGCAGAGGAGAAAAGGGCGTATGCCAACACATGCCGTCCCAGCAACCAAAAAATTGTCACTCGGGTGTCAGACATGACCCAACTCAAACACTGAAAACCAGGAAAATCTGGTATCTTGTGTTAACAGTGACTTCTTATGGTTAGGCAGGGCATTTCAACACCTCTGCTTTCAACACCACCAGTGTAAGACACATTCACTAGTCAGCACATATAACACTATAGTGCTATAAACACACAGGAAAAAAACCTTGTTATGCTCATTTTATAACAACCACGTCACTACAACCCACAGGTATCTCCAGCTGTTAGGCTGCTAGAATAGATGGCAGTAAGGAAAAATGAATAACTGATAGCTTCACAAATCCACACTGCACACTGATTTGGTTTTGGATCAGAGAAAACCACAATCCTGCCCGGCAACCAGGCACTCCACTCAACCGGTCACACCATGCTACGGCTGGTGGGATGGGGTACAGGACAGTATACCTCAGTTACTGGGGCCTCCTCTTCTTCCTACAGGAGTTGGGAGGGTATCAGTGTTTATGTTCAAATATACAGTCCGAAAAAATGAACGGTAGGAACACAACGCTCGATTTGAACTGCACGTCCAAGAGATTACTTTGCAGTATGGGATGGGAGGACGGGTTAAGGGGTTTGGACTTTCAGGGTCAAGCAATAGGCCACTAGAAAACCAGTGTTGGGATGAGGGGTGTGGTTGGACAGCTCATTTAGGAAAGAGACGGGGTGTGGTCGGACGGCTCGTTAAGGGAAGAGACGGGGTGTGGTTGGATGGCTCGTTTAGGAAAGAGACGGGGTGTGGTTGGATGGCTCGTTTAGGAAAGAGACGGGGTGTAGTTGGATGGCTCGTTTAGGAAAGAGACGGGGTGTGGTTGGATGGCTCGTTTAGGAAAGAGACGGGGTGTGGTTGGATGGCTCGTTTAGGAAAGAGACGGGGTGTGGTTGGACGGCTCGTTTAGGAAAGAGACGGGGTGTGGTTGGACGGCTCGTTTAGGAAAGAGACGGGGTGTGGTTGGAGGGCTCGTTTAGGAAAGAGACGGGGTGTGGTTGGATGGCTCGTTTAGGAAAGAGACGGGGTGTGGTTGGACGGCTCGTTTAGGAAAGAGACGGGGTGTGGTTGGATGGCTCGTTTAGGAAAGAGACGGGGTGTGGTTGGAGGGCTCATGTAGCTGACTGCAGCTCCCATATGGCGTCAGCCCCTGCTGGCCCACCAATAGAGGCCAGTTTAATTAGCTTAGCACGTTTGATGCAGAGGGATTCTGGGTAACTGCACTCAGGGATACCCAACCATAAAAAGCTGTCCCACACACCCTGGGCAGAGGAGAAAAGGGCGTATGCCAACACATGCCGTCCCAGCAACCAAAAAATTGTTACTCGGGTGTCAGACATGACCCAACTCAAACACTGAAAACCAGGAAAATCTGGTATCTTGTGTTAACAGTGACTTCTTATGGTTAGGCAGGGCATTTCAACACCTCTGCTTTCAACACCACCAGTGTAAGACACATTCACTAGTCAGCACATATAACACTATAGTGCTATAAACACACAGGAAAAAAACCTTGTTATGCTCATTTTATAACAACCACGTCACTACAACCCACAGGTATCTCCAGCTGTTAGGCTGCTAGAATAGATGGCAGTAAGGAAAAATGAATAACTGATAGCTTCACAAATCCACACTGCACACTGATTTGGTTTTGGATCAGAGAAAACCACAATCCTGCCCGGCAACCAGGCACTCCACTCAACCGGTCACACCATGCTACGGCTGGTGGGATGGGGTACAGGACAGTATACCTCAGTTACTGGGGCCTCCTCTTCTTCCTACAGGAGTTGGGAGGGTATCAGTGTTTATGTTCAAATATACAGTCCGAAAAAATGAACGGTAGGAACACAACACTCGATTTGAACTGCACATCCAAGAGATTACTTTGCAGTATGGGATGGGAGGACGGGTTAAGGGGTTTGGACTTTCAGGGTCAAGCAATAGGCCACTAGAAAACCAGTGTTGGGATGAGGGGTGTGGTTGGACAGCTCATTTAGGAAAGAGACGGGGTGTGGTCGGACGGCTCGTTAAGGAAAGAGACGGGGTGTGGTTGGACGGCTCGTTTAGGAAAGAGACGGGGTGTGGTTGGACGGCTCGTTTAGGAAAGAGACGGGGTGTGGTTGGATGGCTCATTTAGGAAAGAGACGGGGTGTGGTTGGATGGCTCGTTTAGGAAAGAGACGGGGTGTAGTTGGATGGCTCGTTTAGGAAAGAGACGGGGTGTGGTTGGAGGGCTCGTTTAGGAAAGAGACGGGGTGTGGTTGGACGGCTCGTTTAGGAAAGAGACGGGGTGTGGTTGGATGGCTCATGTAGCTGACTGCAGCTCCCATATGGCGTCAGCCCCTGCTGGCCCACCAATAGAGGCCAGTTTAATTAGCTTAGCACGTTTGATGCAAAGGGATTCTGGGTAACTGCACTCAGGGATACCCAACCATAAAAAGCTGTCCCACACACCCTGGGCAGAGGAGAAAAGGGCGTATGCCAACACATGCCGTCCCAGCAACCAAAAAATTGTTACTCGGGTGTCAGACATGACCCAACTCAAACACTGAAAACCAGGAAAATCTGGTATCTTGTGTTAACAGTGACTTCTTATGGTTAGGCAGGGCATTTCAACACCTCTGCTTTCAACACCACCAGTGTAAGACACATTCACTAGTCAGCACATATAACACTATAGTGCTATAAACACACAGGAAAAAAACCTTGTTATGCTCATTTTATAACAACCACGTCACTACAACCCACAGGTATCTCCAGCTGTTAGGCTGCTAGAATAGATGGCAGTAAGGAAAAATGAATAACTGATAGCTTCACAAATCCACACTGCACACTGATTTGGTTTTGGATCAGAGAAAACCACAATCCTGCCCGGCAACCAGGCACTTCACTCAACCGGTCACACCATGCTACGGCTGGTGGGATGGGGTACAGGACAGTATACCTCAGTTACTGGGGCCTCCTCTTCTTCCTACAGGAGTTGGGAGGGTATCAGTGTTTATGTTCAAATGAAAAATGGAACGGCAGGAACACAACGCTCTGTTTGACCTGCACGTCCACCAGATTACTGCGGTATGGGATGGGAGGATGGGTTAAGGGGTTTGGACTTTCGGGGTCAAGCAATAGGCCACTAGAAAACCAGTGTTGGGATGAGGGGGCACAAGACATGCGATATGGGAATGAGACAAAGTTAGGCTGAAATGGACATTGGACATCTACCAATCACGGCATCTACCAGGACACTACCTCACTCTGGGGGTCCTCTGGCTCCTGTGAGAGGGGAGGGAGGAGAATGAGCAGAGGTCACATCCTTGTTCATTTTGATAGCACCCGTGTGTAGGGTAATATATTAGTGTGGTTCAGTTCCAAAGGCTGCCTTCCACTGAGGGTTCAACTTGCATGTGGTCTGCTACCCGCCCCCCTATGACATCACACCTACATCCCACGGGTTGGCAGCAGCAGTGGCCTCTGATTGGGTGGTTTTGTTCACAATTCAGAGCTTACTGTTTGCGCAACAACATTACACCCTGGTGTTGGGACAGACATTGGGCCTTTCTGTCATGTCAACAGGGCATGACGGGTTCCCATGGCGGGTTCCCCATGGCGGGTTCCCCATGGGGCTGTGCCCAACCACCTGCACCAGGTCACATTGAGCCATCACGTGTGACTTGGCACATAAGAACATAATGCCTGCGGAGGTGGTGGGGGGGACTGATAGAGACAGAGGAGGATAAGGGCAGCACTGAGAGAGAGAGGGGGGCCGTGGAGATGGAGAAAAAAGAAGGGGGGATAGACAGGGAGGACAGGAAAAGCCAACAAGGGGATCTAGCTACCTCAAGCTTTCGCAGTTCTTCTTCTTCCTAGAAAGAAGAGCAGACTGAATCTCAACAGCAGCGGGCGAAGCGATAGGGGAAACATGCTTTTGGGAAAAGTGGGGCATTAAGGGGGAATGGGGAGGGGCGTTCAGCGGGGGGCAGGAGCAGGGGAACGGGAAGAGGATTGTTAAAGGAAAGAAAAACGGACAGAGGAGTAAGTATGGGCTAGAGGAAAAAAAGACAGTTTTAAACCCAGGCCCTTTCGGTTGTGACACATAGAGGTGTCCTTCCCTGTAAACACTGCAAAACCACACAGCAGCTAGCTACAGTGGAAATCAGAGGGTGGGGTGAATTTACAGAAATCACAGAATTCACACAGTGAGGTTACCTCAGAGATTACCAAATCCTCTTCCTCCTGGAAAACCAAATAAATAGATGCATGCTGAATGAAAGGGGTGGGGGTTGCGCGGCACGATTTCAGATGGAAGAACTGGTGAGAAACTTAATGATCAGGCCAGAAAAATAAATGTAAATGGTGAGGTCCTTCTCAGCTTGCAAATCACAAGCAAAAATGGCTTCAGGTCACTAATTTCTCACTTCTAATTTTGTCTAATTTTCTAATTTATGAGAAAACAGGCCCCATTCATAAAGCTTTAGGATCATCTTCAGCCTGCCACCTGTTTGAAAGAGACTCAGGAACAGAGACCCTCACCTGTCATTAAAATTGTCATCTCACTGTACAGAAACAGGCGGCAAAACATGTGATCTAAGATGTATATTTCGGAAGAACCCTAAAACATTAGTGTGAGAGTGCGCAGAGAGTAAATGCTTTTCACAATCCCTCCCTGCTTCACTCATGACAAATGTATCCATTTTCATGAATTCACCAAGTCAAATGCAGGACCACACAAAATGTCAAAACCAAAATGTTCTGGTTATGGGTGTAATCATGGTTCTTTAAAACGCACCGGCTGTGCCAACCACGCACTGATTTTATGAAGGGATAGACTCTTCACTCAGAGAACCATGGATACACCCGTAACCAGAACGTTCTCTTTCGTATTAACACATATTGCATATGTAGGGGGAAACTCTGTAAAACACACCATGAGGAGATGATGAAGCAGTCATGTGCAGAAAGTACAAAATAACTGAACTGTTTGCACTCCAAACCGGTCATTCAGAAAGCTTGTGGGACCTGGCCTGGTCAACTTAGGCTGCGGCAGCCATCACCCTGAGGGTAACAGGAGATTTACCTGCATCACGCTTTTCCTGAAGGAACACCAAAACCTCCTGATTTGAGACAGTCAGGTGTGTATCACACCAAGATGCAAACTCTCGGCACCTACAGGAGCACCTGTTGATGCTAGAGCCTCCTGTATGGTCTCCAGTAAGCCCAGAGTCTGAGCCCCTGGGGAAACTGATGGAACAGGGTCCCTTCTGCCTGAATCAGCAGGTCTCCCCAGAACGGAACTACGACAGGTTCCCATCCAGGCGGGGGAAAGTTATAGAGATATGATGTGAGGCCATGACTGGGATCACTCTCTCTGCAGTCTCTGAAGAAAGGGTAGTCTCTGAAAAGAAGTCTGAATGGAGGGAAAGCAGATAGCAGGCCAGGGCGCCACGGATGTGCCAGAGCCAGTAATATATGTGGCAGCCACCCGGCTGTCTGTCCTGGCCAGCACGTGGTGGCCCCACAAGCATAGCAGATGAGATGGAGGGCAAACTGCCCACAGCTTCAAAACCTTTAAGTGTCGGGATTCCCAGGGATCGCCATGGAATCCAGAACCATTCCCAGAACCCCTTTTTGTCCAGGAGGGTTCCAAACTGCTTTTCTTCAAGCTGGAACAAAGCTCAAGCCCAAGCTTGGATGTGTTCCAAGAGCAGGATCATGTGACGATAGAGCTGCAGCTCCATGTGTGCACAGATCAGCTAATCACATCCATGCACCTGGCCATGAGTAATACATACTCTGGGAGTAATTCACGAGTGAGCACAAAACTTGTGGATGCCTGAGCTATGGTATCGTGTACAGTGCATCCAATGACAGCTAGGCTAATGTTATCCCAGTTCAGCAGCTTCACAGCTCACCCATCAGTGCATCATCTCCTCTGAGTCTGGGAGAAGAGGGATCACCCAAGGGCGTCCTCAACTTGACCATGGTAAGCAATCTTTGGGGTCGAGCACGGTAAGATATCTTTGGGGTCTTCTTGCATAAAAACATCCAGAGCCTTAGATTCCCTGCTGATTAATGCCCTGAGCTGCTTACACTCCCCGCTCTCACTGTCACCACATCCACCTCCTATTCCACCTCCAGATACCTCAGCGTCCTGGGCAGTGGCCCGTGACAGAGTGCGGCAGACTGTGAGTAAAGTGCTGACAGGCAGGAGGCAGCAGCTCTGGGCCCCGCGGCCATGAGCTCCACCCCCTCTCCTTGGCTGCAGAGCCTTACGTCCAAAAGGGGGCTCAAGTGGAGGTTGTAGGTCCCCTGGACGCCAGTGTACCCCCTTCAGGGAATTCTGGGGTTGGCCAGACCTTGCCTGGGGCCCCCAGCCCTGTCAACGAGATATAGCGTCTGGAAGTAAGGGAGCCCAACTAAGCTTTCTGCCCATAGGATTTTAATGTAAAAACCCCAGCTACCAACTAAGAAAAGCTATGTTATGTTGAACATAACAGAAATGTTGACCAGTAAATTTAAGAGTGAGCGATGGGCTCCCCAACTGCTGTGGCCCAGCTGGTAAGCTAAGCAATAGTTGTCAGTAGTATAGATGTTAGCTTGGTCAAAACAAAGCTAAGCTAATTTCATAGATACCCATATAATGAAGCTGCAAAGCAAATAATTTTCAATCTGGCCAATACACAGTCAGGAATATTTTGCTAAAGAGCGCAAACTTGTGGATGCAACCTTGCTCTATTGGGTGCAGTATATTGTACAACAGCTACCCTTGAGTAGGCTACACGTACGCCGGTTTAGCTTCTTCGCAGCCCACTGGTTGTGACACTGTTTTTAAAATAGCTCACTAGCAAGCACACAACTCACGATACTAATTCTGTCTATGTCACTAGCAAGCACTCTTCAGTAGGCTGTGAGAAATTGGTTTTGACCACATTTCGGCTCCCCATTCCTAAGTGGCACTCTGTACTTGGTGGCTGTACTTGGTGGATACCTTACTCTCAGCCCAAGAACAACTTCTACAGCCCTATCATGTGCTAGACAACCAATAGAGCACCAGTTAACCAGGACTCAAGGTAATCTATGGTGTTTCAGCCAATATCTCAGTGCCACAACCTGAGACCTCTTGAATTAAGCTTGAGAGATATCTAATCAGCAACCACACTAAGAGGCTGCCCAAAGGACAGATGTCCTGACCTAAAAGCTTGGTAAGCAGACAGTAAGCCTTTGCTGCAAAAGTCTTACTCGTATTTTCTCTATCACACATTCAGGAAAGTAGGCAGGAGATCAAATGATCAGTGACACCACAACTCAGGTGCTTTATAGAGCACTAATCAGGGCGTGGCCGGCACGGAGGTGTGTCTTAAAGATTTTCCAAGTGAAAGGACCAAGCGGATCCTTCCCCATACATATGGAATATGTAGGGTGGAGAGATCATCTTCATACGAAAGAGAACACAATACAAGTTTAAAATGCATTAAAAAGTTTACATGTATTTCTATTTTGTTGTGTTCAACTATTCTGTTTTCACAAAAAAACAAGTTGCAAATAGCTAGATACTGAAAATGTGTTACGCAGTATCACTCTAAAAAAATAATACAGGTAGAAAAATCATAATGCAAGTCACACAGTCCCAGGCAGATGCTTCTATAAAAAACTAATTTAAATACATTTTAGCTGAATGTGTTTTGAATCCAAGAAGGAAAGCACCAGTCGTTATCCTCAAGAGCCATAGGGTCTGCTGGATTTTGTTTTTACCTTGGCAAAAACAAGGTATAACATTGGCAACCAATGTTGACACAAAGAACCAGGCGAGGTTAGGGATTAATTAAGTGCGGAGTAATGACAGAAATGCCAGCAGGCCTTGCGGCTCTAAGACGAGAGAGTGTGGGGAAGCCTGCTCTATACTGCAAACGTGGGACAGAGGTTAATGGGACAGAGGTTAATGGGACAGAGTTTAGTGTCAGCATCATGCCTCATGGCATCACAGAGTGCAGCAAGCTTGTGGATGTCGCTCTCACACTAACAGAAAAGTATGACGAGAGGTCTACAGCAAAAAGAAAACAAACGGTTTAAACTGGGTATACCTCAGAAATGGCCTGATCCTCCTCCTATAAAAGTGGAGATGAAGGATTAGCTATCGCTATTACTGACGTGCTCTTGGCAAAACAGTTAAACTTAATTTATACATGAGGTCAAATCATACGAATGCCATTTCTGAATGTATGTTTTTATTTGTTCACATAACTATTTTGCCAGAAATATTCTGTATGCTATGAAGACAGCTGTTTACAGCATGTTATGTACATTACTCTCCTGGGATTTGAACCGATTACCCCCATGTCTAGACTCGACTTAATAAAAGATTGTTTGGTTCCTAACAAGCTGAACATGTCCAATTCCCACCCTAATTTGGAGTGTCCAATTATCGGTAATATTATCTGTATATATCCATTCCGAAACACTAGCTGCTTCTTTTCACTTTGCAAACTACAAAGTGGCACCCCGCTGAGCAGTGGTCAACAGAGAGTGATGAAGCCGAGGCAGGCCCCTAAACGACGGGCCCTTCCCAAGCCCTGGGTGTCTTACCTGAATGAGTCGCCCAGCACAGGCCAAGACTTCCGCTTTCTGGGCCCTTTCCTCATTTCTATCCAATTGTCTGAAATGTACTTTGCTTCCAAGACTATTTTTAATCCAAATTATAGTAGTCTATTCTGTCCTTTTATTTATTTAAAATTGGCCTCCCATATTTTGAATGCCTGGTCAGAACTTTAATTTAAGGATCTGCATCCTCCTGAACACTTGGTAGTCAGCTATCATTTTACTGACTGGCTGAAATGCAGAGTTACAGCTGGTGCAGGTAGACTGCAGGTGGCCGATTCACCAGAGGGGTCGCTGTTTAGCCAGATAACCCTGGCCTGAACCCCATAAATGACAAATAATCCAAATCAGTCTACCTCAGAAACCGGCTGCACATCTTCTTCCTAAAACAACACATATCAATGATTAGTTTTTGTGCATCTTCTTTTTTCAAATGCACAGGAAACTGATGTATTCTGGAAAAGGAGATGTCATTCAGCATCTTAGTTAAATTTGCATAATTTCTGATGGCTTAATGATTTGTTTAAAAAAATTTTCTAGAAAACATGCATTACAGTATTTCAATCATATATCATACATATAGTGTTAAACTAAAACGAATAAATATTCAAATAAATAATATAGTTTATTGCATGTTTTAAAATGAGATACATTTTCCAACTTATTTATTCCGTTTTTATCATTTATAACCCTCAACTCACAACATAAATGTGCAAAACAGTATATTTTATTTCCTTTCTATTCTGCTTGTATGTATCTGCTTCAATGGAAAAAATATTACATTGAATTGAACAGCTGAACACTGCTATTATTATAATTATGATTATGATTATTATTATCCCTCATTGTATTTGTATTAGGAATAATTTGTCTTTGTTGTTATACTTTTAGATCCCAGTGAACTGTCCTGGGTGACAGTGAAGGCATGAAGCATTATTAATAATTCAGCACCTGACGAACACAATGCACAGGCAGGCAATGCAGGGTTGCACCAGTGTTGCGTAATCTCCGGCGGGGCGGGGTGCTGGGGCAGATGGGTGTGGGGCAGATGGGTGTGGGGCAGATGGGTGTGGGGGTTCGTTAAGGCAGCTGCCATAGCATTTGTGATCATGTTTACTCATAGGAAGCCAGGGATTCCCCACCAGTGACTCAGTCAAAGGGCCGGGCAGGGGTGGTGTGGTACAGTCGGGGCAGTCGGACACACGGTTGCCACCAATGGCAGTTAAAGCGACTCTAAAGGCACTCTACCTTGGGCTCTTCATCTTCCTCCTCTTCTCCCTGTCCAGGGTGGCAAAAAAGTTAGAAATATGCTTTGGACGGGTGTTCATCACCTTCATAAGTACAAAGCACACATTTTTGAAGTGTAAAAGCTGAAGTAGGGCATGCATACCAAATTTTCTTTCACTACCGCCCTAGGTGGCCGGTGGCACTACAGCAAAACATCTCAATTTAAATTTTCAAGTAATTATCACAACTGTATCTGTAAGGGAGCAGGGTCAGAGGACCAAATGCAACCAAGTTGGGTTCTAAAAGTTACCCACACGATGTGAGATGCTTACTAATATATAACTAACTCCCGGCACTTAGCCAACCAAAAGAACGACCTATCGAACCGGTCGAGAAGTCTAACCTGACTCAACCGAGGAAATAACAAACAGCAGGAGACTCAACCAAAAGTCCTACTGACTACAGGGGTCGCAGCAGCAGGGAGAAAACTACACGGCTCCCAACTGTGTAATAGCCTACCCAGGACCAGGAACAGCAAAGTGATAACGCAAGACATCCCGTCTCAAATTCCAGGGAGAGGGACGTTAACTGTGTACGCTACTTGACTTTATGAAAGCCAGAAAATAAGGACGCCCACTCTCGGCTCTGCAGACAGGAGACTTATGAAGGAGTTGGTAAATACACAAGACGCCACAAGGGTATCACACACAGAACCTCTGGCTATCGGGAGCTCTCCACTGAGAGGGGCGATAACTCCAACAACTGCGTATTTACAATTAGTGAAATGCAAAAATATTAACAGACATGCACTAAGAAGAAAATTAAGATGAGCATCTCGGCTCCACTATCAATGCAGAATTACTGACACTAACACTAGAATACACAAAAAACTATCATTTCCCTGACAAAACAGTATTACTTAAGAAGAGAAGGGAAAACATGAAACACATTAACCCTCCAATTCAACTGAAGCAGCAGGAATACTAACACAGAGGTAGGAGGTGTACACAAACAGAGACGGGGATCTCAGTCACGGAACCCCAGGCTCATCGCCGAGTTCACAAAGCTCTCCACTAAGAGAGGCGATACTCCAACGACCATGTACACCACTTGACTTTTAGGAAAGTCAGCAACCATGGATATTTTCCAGACACTCACCTTGGCTCAACTGGCTGTGGAGGAGACACCAGTGCGCCAACTAAATGCCCCTACTGCCCCACAGGTACCGTGCGCTCAAACCTACTGCCCCACAGGTACCGTGTGCTCAAACCTACTGCCCCACAGGTACCGTGTGCTCAAACCAACTGCCCCACAGGTACCGTGTGCTCAAACCTACTGCCCCACAGGTACCGTGTGCTCAAACCTACTGCCCCACAGGTACCGTGTGCTCAAACCAACTGCCCCACAGGTACCGTGTGCTCAAACCTACTGCCCCACAGGTACCGTGTGCTCAAACCTACTGCCCCACAGGTACCCTGTGCTCAAACCTACTGCCCCACAGGTACCCTGTGCTCAAACCTACTGCCCCACAGGTACCGTGTGCTCAAACCTATTGCCCCACAGGTACCGTGTGCTCAAACCTACTGCCCCACAGGTACCGTGTGCTCAAACCTACTGCCCCACAGGTACCGTGTGCTCAAACCTACTGCCCCACAGGTACCGTGCGCTCAAACCTACTGCCCCACAGGTACCATGTGCTCAAACCTACTGCCCCACAGGTACCGTGCGCTCAAACCTACTGCCCCACAGGTACCATGTGCTCAAACCTACTGCCCCACAGGTACCATGTGCTCAAACCTACTGCCCCACAGGTACCATGTGCTCAAACCTACTGACCCACAGGTACCGTGCGCTCAAACCTACTGCCCCACAGGTACCCTGTGCTCAAACCTATTGCCCCACAGGTCATCAAACCCAGCACCCTGGGCTGCGAGTACCATGCATTTACCATGAAACCCCACACTAATATCAAACATTAATATTGACAGGACTACAGTACGCTTAGGGAGACATAAGAGGAAGCAAGATGAATACACAGACAGCCATGAGGATCTCCTGTATAGAACTCCGGTCTATCAGAGATTCGCAAAGCTCCCCACATAAATATTATGCTGGTGTGTTTTGTGTCTGAGGGATCCAGAAATGACAAACGGAGGATTGCCTTACCTGGTCGTCCTCTTCGCCAGTGACCTTCTTCTGTGAAAGAAAAGACAAACTGTCAGAGTCTAACCAGCCATTGCCTTTGCACGTGAAATTGCTGACAGGATGCTAGAGGCACATCTCCTCACACAGAAGACCAGGTCCTTGGAAGGAAACATCACCCACAGGTCAGGCAAGTTGAGTCACAACCATTGGGACGACCTCACATGCTACAACATGATAATACACAACACAACAACACATTGACCAAAAGGAAACCATAGATGCATGACCCGGGCATGCTGAGGTCAGCATGTTAAACCACTCTGAAAGAGATCACAGTTACACAACAAAACAGGGGGAGGTGATTAAACGTCCAAACAACTTGGTGCGTTCACATGGAAATGGTCTGGGCCGTGTGCGGTTAGTCAGAGGAGATGAAGACAGTTGTGATTTTGTGGGGAAGTAATGTTGAGGAGGAGGAGGAGGAGGAGGAGGAAGAAGAAGGAGGCACATGAAAGGGATGAAAGGCAGGGTTGCAAGTGGACATGGATTTCAAACACATCCATTTGGGCAAAATTACAATCTCCTCTTCAGCCTCTTCGTCTTCTGCCAACTCTGCGTCTCCCACAGCGAGCTCCTCCTGCTCTTCCTCCACCACCTCCTCCTCTTCCTCCCCTCCCTCCTCTGCAGCCTGCTCTCCAGCCAGCTCCTCCTGTTCTTCCTCCACCACCTCCTCCGATTCGCCGTTCACCACCCCATTACACTCCTCCGCTGGGTCGCCCTGCTTCAGGAGGAAATGTTAAAATGGCTTTCAGTTCCACACTCAACCATTACAGAAAATAAAACACAACACAGTGATTGGTTCACCAGTTAAAGGCTGTTTGCCAATGACTGGCAAAATTCGACATGCAGAACCGGAGCTGTGGCCAAGGCTACATCTGTTTATAACCTACTCACACAGCACACTGGACTCTATTCCCAAAGCTGTAACCTACTCACACAGAACACTGGACTCTATTCCCAAAGCTGTAACCTACTCATACAGCACACTGGACTCTATTCCCAAAGCTATAACCTACTCACACAGCACACTGGACTCTATTCCCAAAGCTATAACCTACTCACACAACAGACTGGACTCTATTCCCAAAGCTGTAACCTACTCATACAGCACACTGGACTCTATTCCCAAAGCTATAACCTACTCATACAGCACACTGGACTCTATTCCCAAAGCTATAACCTACTCATACAGCACACTGGACTCTATTCCCAAAACTGGCCCTCCGGATGCCTGTAGACTGCCTGTTTGTTGTCCTTTTGGATCCAATACTCTTTGCATTGCTCAAGAGACTGACTGTCAGTACATTAAATGATTAAAAAATATTTATGATTCATTTTGCATACTCGTAACATCCTTCCATGTAAATGGTTGGCATTTTATATAGCGCCTTTATCCAAAGCGCTGTACAATTGATGCTTCTCATTCACCCATTCATACACACACACACACCAACGGCGATTGGCTGCCATGCAAGGCACCAACCAGCTCATCAGGAGCATTTGGGGGTTAGGTGTCTTGCTCAGGGACACTTCGACACAGCCCGGGCGGGGGATCGAACCGGCAACCCTCCGACTGCCAGACGACTGCTCTTACTGCCTGAGCCATGTCGCCCCACGTACCCCCACGTACCCCTATGTTATGTGCACCTCGCTCCACGTACCCCTATGCTATGTGCACCTCACCCCACGCACCCCTATGCTATGTGCACCTCGCCCCACGCACCCCTATGCTATGTGCACCTCGCCCCACGTACCCCCATGTACCCCTATGCTATGTGCACCTCGCCCCACGTACCCCCATGTACCCCTATGCTATGTGCACCTCGCCCCATGTACCCCTATGATATGTGCACCTCGCCCCACGTACCCCTATGCTATGTGCACCGCGCCCGACGTACCCCTATGCTATGTGCACCTCACCCCACGCACCCCTATGCTATGTGCACCTCGCCCCACGTACCCCTATGCTATGTGCACCTGGCTTTGGGAAGCATGACTCTGAAGTACTTACATGAACCTGGAGTTACATTTGACAGATAGATTAATAAAGGGACTACCCAAAGCAACTCATTTCTTTAACAAAGTATAAGCGTCAACTTGAACATAAACAGTGCTGGATACAATGGATTCGTTTTTGAAAGGTCCCAGGTCAAAAAGCCATCATCCAAGCTCACCTCAGGTGTTCAAGGAATGGAGTAGTGCGTTTGTTGCGTTCACACACAGCTTTACTAACCAGCCCCCCAGGTTTAAACGTGCAGATCGCCACACGGGCCCACGCCATGTAATGTGAAGTATGTAGCCGACAAAACAGGTGTTGGACAGTTCGGCCAAGTAAATTCCCACCCGACCCGTAACCGACCCGTAATGACCTTCGAGTAACTCCCGCGGGACGAGAAGCGTCTTTTGGAAGGCCTGCGAAAACGGTCAGGACGACGGGACCAAAATAGAGCAGCAGCCACATTTAAAACGTCCTGGCGGTGAGATTGGGTTTAACTCGCCCTGACATTCCATCTCAATCGGAAAGCCTCCCTAAAAAACAGCACTGCACTTTTCCATGATTTTGACTAATTTCCCCCCTTCTGGTCATCACTGTTTTTGTTTTCAGTGAACCTTGCTGCAGAATACATTTTTACAACAAAAATAACTATCCACCACAAGGCCAATGAACAGTCTGGAACTAAAAAGATTGCATGCATTATTCAAGTAATAACACAGCACAAAAATACTTACCCCTGGGTGAAACAAAAAAATCATAAATGCATCAGTACATAAAGAAAAACACACTCATGAAGGCAAGTCCATGTTATGGGCAGACAACACTGGAACTCACAAATTCATTCACCTGAAATCAAACAAATGGTCAGAAAACTGACAGATGAAAGTGCATGCGATGGAAAGGGTGTTAGTGCACCGTCTGAAACCCCAGGCCCTGGGCCTCGCTCACCGAACATGGGGGACAGGGCTCCAGGGAGACACGGCAAAGGCAAACGGATGCTATGTCATCAGACGAGCAGTGAGACAGGCATTTGCAGACTAATAACAGGAGAGATGGTCAAAACAAAATGAAGAGCAAAAAAGGGGGGAATATGAGAGGATGAGAAGGAGGGTATTACTGGTGTGTCCTCCGGGTCCTGGTCTGGGTGCGTCCCGTTCTGGAGAACCTGTTGGGCCTGCAGGGCCTCCTGCACCGAGAGAACCAGCAGCTTTCACCTCCTCACCCCGCATACCCAGCCCTGCTCCTCACCCAGCCCTGCTCCATACCCAGCCCTGCTCCTCACCCAGCCCTGCTCCATACCCAGCCCTGCTCCTCACCCCACATACCCAGCCCTGCTCCTCACCCCGCCCTGCTCCACACTCAGCCCTGCTCCTCACCCAGCCCTGCTCCTCACCCCACATACCCAGCCCTGCTCCTCACCCAGCCCTGCTCCATACCCAGCCCTGCTCCTCACCCCACATACCCAGCCCTGCTCCTCACCCCGCCCTGCTCCACACTCAGCCCTGCTCCTCACCCAGCCCTGCTCCTCACCCCGCCCTGCTCCATACCCAGCCCTGCTCCACACCCAGCCCTGCTCCTCACCCCGCATACCCAGCCCTGCTCCTCACCCCGCCCTGCTCCATACCCAGCCCTGCTCCACACCCAGCCCTGCTCCTCACCCAGACCTGCTCCTCACCCCGCATACCCAGCCCTGCTCCACACTCAGCCCTGCTCCACACTCAGGCCTGCTCCTCACCCAGCCCTGCTCCACACTCAGCCCTGCTCCAGCACTGCTCCACACCCAGCCCTGCTCCTCACCCCGCCCTGCTCAATACCCAGCCCTGGTCCTCACCCAGCCCTGCTCCTCACCCCGCCCTGCTCCTCACCCCGCATACCCAGCCCTGCTCCTCACCCCGCATACCCAGCCCTGCTCCTCACCCCGCATACCCAGCCCTGCTCCTCACCCCGCATACCCAGCCCTGCTCCACACTCAGCCCTGCTCCACACTCAGGCCTGCTCCACACCCAGCCCTGCTCCACACTCAGCCCTGCTCCAGCACTGCTCCACACCCAGCCCTGCACCGCTCAGCTCAAGCAATGATTTTACTTTTTTTTTGTGCACAGTGCAGCTAAAGCACGGGCACTCCTCCAATTCACATACAGTAACTGCAACCTAGCAGCAATTTTACACACTACAGGCCACACAGTGCTACATGAGAGCTTGCACCAATCAAAGAAGAAGCATCTCTCTCACTGAAAAAACTGGTACTGTGTGTGTGCCTGACACAGCAGGAGGAGCTAAATGTAGCAGAACCCGGCCAATCTCAGCCCGACTGCCTCCAGCCACGAAGGTCCCTGCATCAGGCTACAGAGGAGCCCTTCTCACAGCTAATGACACAACTAGGGTTCAACCCTGAGACTACAGAGCCCTGTCTGACTTTCATACAGAGGATGTACTGACTGAGCCAATCAAGGTCAGAGGATGTACTGACTGAGCCAATCAAGATCAGAAGAGGTACTGACTGAGCCAATCAAGATCAGAAGAGGTACTGACTGAGCCAATCAGGACCACAGGATGTACTGACTGAGCCAATCAAGACCACAGGATATACTGACTGAGCCAATCCGGACCACAGGATATACTGACTGAGCCAATCAGGACCAGAGGATGTACTGACTGAGCCAATCAAAACCAGAGGATATACTGACTGAGCCAATCAGGACCACAGGATATACTGACTGAGCCAATCAGGACCACAGGATATACTGACTGAGCCAATCAGGACCACAGGATATACTGACTGAGCCAATCAGGACCAGAGGATATACTGACTGAGCCAATCAGGACCAGAGAATGTACCGACTGAGCCAATCAAAACCAGAGGATATACTGACTGAGCCAATCAGGACCATTGTCTACTTCGATGAGACCTCCAGCAATCTCTAAACCTGCCTGCTTATAAACAAACAGTGACATAAAATTAACTCATATTTAGGATCTACAATTACAAAACAATTACAAAACAAACACCAAGCAAGGGTGGTGTGGTGATAAACATATTTTCTACACTTTTCCCCAATGATGTTATATGTGGCATTAATGCTATGTGAGAGGAAGTGTTGCATGGATATTGGTCTGCTTTTCATTTTAACGTTTCACTTTCCTTACTGCCTTTAGAAATGTCCAGACGACATGGCAAAAACATAAACTTTAATGAGAAAAAGATGAAATAAACAGAATAACGAACCTTTGACCCAGGTGGAGGTGCTAAACCCAGGAAGGCATACACCTGATTGTCCTCCTTGGCATCAAAGAATGTTTCATAGTCCTGCAATTTTAAAACAACAGGATTAAATAGGAGTATACACTATTTATCCTGTTTTTTGACTCTACCATCCCCATAAAACCACCTAAAATTGAAAATCCATTCACCATGAATTCGGATTGTTCCACTCCATACATTAACCATGGAAACACTTACCTAATATGGATACAAATGGACTGACCAATCCTTAATTCTGAGACAAAATAACCTGGGCTTATTTTGTCTCAGAAACAAATGAATGGTTTTCCTCAGCCATTCTTAGCAGGCATATCCAGAGCCTAGATGAAAATGACCCCCCACTTCCCCTCTCCCCTGCCCACTCACATACTACTGGATACGTTCTCAAATCTGGCCGCTAGGTCTTCTTCATTTGAATGATAATGGAAGGTCAGCAGGAGACGAGGCGACGGAGCAGTGGCGTATTCACGGGGGCGGTGTGCGTGTTCACGGGGGGGTTTGTGTGCGTGTTCACGGGGAGCGGTGTGCGTATTCACGGGGCGGTGTGGGTGTTCACGGGGGCGGTGTGCGTATTCACGGGGGCGGTGTGGGTGTTCACGGGGGTGGTGTGGGTGTTCACGGGGCGGGGTGCGTGTTCACGGGGGCGGTGTGCATGTTCACGGGGGTGGTGTGTGTGTTCACGGGGCGGGGTGCGTGTTCACGGGGGCGGTGTGCGTGCTCACGGGGGTGGTGTGCGTATTCACGGGGCGGTGTGGGTGTTCACGGGGGCGGGGTGCGTGTTCACGGGGGCGGTGTGCGTGTTCACGGGGGCGGTGTGGGAGTTCACGGGGGTGGTGTGCGTATTCACGGGGAGCGGTGTGCGTGTTCACGGGGGCGGTGTGCGTGCTCACGGGGGCGGTGTGCGTATTCACGGGGCGGTGTGCGTATTCACGGGGGTGGTGTGCGTGCTCACGGGGGCGGTGTGCGTGTTCACGGGGCGGTGTGGGTGTTCACGGGGGCGGGGTGCGTGCTCACGGGGGCGGTGTGCGTGTTCACGGGGAGCGGTGTGCGTGTTCACGGGGGCGGTGTGCGTGTTCACGGGGCGGTGTGCGTGTTCACGGGGCGGTGTGGGTGTTCACGGGGGGGTTTGTGTGCGTGTTCACGGGGGTGGTGTGCGAGTTCACGGGGGCGGTGTGCGTATTCACGGGGGTGGTGTGCGTGTTCACGGGGGCGGTGTGCGTGCTCACGGGGGCGGTGTGCGTGCTCACGGGGGCGGTGTGCGTGCTCACGGGGGCGGTGTGCGTGCTCACGGGGGTGGTGTGCGTGTTCACGGGGGCGGTGTGCGTGCTCACGGGGGCGGTGTGCGTGTTCACGGGGGCGGTGTGCGTGTTCACGGGGAGCGGTGTGCGTGTTCACGGGGGCGGTGTGCGTGCTCACGGGGGCGGTGTGCGTATTCACGGGGGTGGTGTGCGTGCTCACGGGGGTGGTGTGCGTATTCACGGGGGTGGTGTGCGAGTTCACGAGGGTGGTGTGCGTATTCACGGGGGTGGTGTGCGAGTTCACGAGGGTGGTGTGCGTATTCACGGGGGCGGTGTGCGTGTTCACGGGGGCGGTGTGCGAGTTCACGGGGGTGGTGTGCGTATTCACGGGGGTGGTGTGCGAGTTCACGAGGGTGGTGTGCGTATTCACGGGGGCGGTGTGCGTATTCACGGGTGCGGTGTGCATGTTCACGGGGGGGTTTGTGTGCGTGTTCACGGGGGTGGTGTGCGAGTTCACGGGGGCGGTGTGCGTATTCACGGGGGTGGTGTGCGTGTTCACGGGGGCGGTGTGCGAGTTCACGGGGCGGTGTGCGTGTTCACGGGGGCGGTGTGCGTGTTCACGGGGGCGGTGTGCGTGTTCACGGGGGCGGTGTGCGTGTTCACGGGGGTGGTGTGCGTGCTCACCCCGCAGTAGCTCTCCTCGTTGAAGATCTGTGGCGGCAGCGGGATGCCGTTGGTGGGCTTCTTCTCTCCCGGCACGTTCTCCCTCATCCACAGGCGGTTCTCCTCATTGCAGGCGATGTCCAGCGGCGTGTAGTCGATCTTCAGAGCCTCCAGGAACCCCACCACATCCTGCTGCTTCTTCTTGATCTGGGGGGGCGGGCGGGAGACATGAGAGACCCAATATCCAATATTGACTACTGGCTTAAAGCTAATAAACTATCCATCAAAAAAAGTTCATAGTCTTTACCCCTAGAAATGAGGAGACTTTCCCTACGGCCTACATGTCAAATTACATCATATCTAGGGTACATTATACTAAATTTCTTTGTATACTCTTTGATAAAAAACTTAGGTTAAGTTAAATCACCAAAAATGTGTGTCATCTGGAGAATAATATTCCTGTTAACAAGACACTCACATCTCATACTGTAATATAATCGGGGCTAGTGCTTTCAGAAGTAATCTCATCTCTTTATGTTCTCCAGAAACACTGTCAGAATGATCACCTCATCACAGTGCTTTGCAAGCTCTCAACCACTGTTACAGAAACTACAGATTGTTAGTTACCACTTTCAAATCTGACTATTTTTTCTTTTTTATTTGAACTAAATCTCCCAGATTTTATCTTTCAGTATCATTTTCAGGTTAATTCCCATTTTACTTATCTTCAAATAATATCAATGCAGCCTTTTTAAAGACTTCATTATGCCAATTTACTATTTCAAATCGAGGACCGTCTATTTGGAATGGTTTGCCCCAGAATTTGAAAAGCTGTAAGTCCTACCACCTGCAAAAAGATCGACCAACTTCTATTCCTTCCATATACTGTCTATTACTTCTATAACTTCTTATCTATGGGAAGGATGTATATACTTATTATACATATTACATACATGTACCTCTATGTAACTAACTTTTCTCATTTCTGTGACTCTTTGTCATTATGTATGTAACAATTTCAATTTCTTTATAAATTAATTAATTGAATAGCTTGGTATTCACATTTTAGTAGCTTGGACAAGCCGTTCTGGCCAATTTATTTTTGTTAATTTTTTTAGCTTCCCTGCTTGTTTCCCCTCAAGTTTGTTAGCTGCTCTTACATTTTTGTTTCTGTGGACATAAATAAATTAAATAAATAAAATCAACTACTACATCAAAGTAATTAAAAGGCCAGTAGCTCTTAGAACTAGAATCCCCTGAGGACCCAGTCATTTACCCACTTCCAGGATTGCCTTCTTAAAAAGCATTTTTATTCTGAATTATATTGAACATATGATATTTAATGATATTCAGAAGTTCAGAAGTTGCGTTGCTGGGGAGAGGGACGCCTGGAATACCCGGCTTTGCCTATTGCCACCGCGACCCGACTCTGGATAAGCGGGTGACGATGGATGGATGGATGGAGAAGTTCAGCCTTTCTTCAATTTATTGTCCATGCACTTTGTTGGTATCTTAGGAATTTAAATTAGTATTATTCAACAGGTCTGGGAATATGAGCCCTGTATCACACGAAGTATAACCTGAAGCTATATTCACATTAATGGGCTGTCATGCTGCAGGAGGATACTTGTTTTTGATAAACACATTTAAATAATAGTCTAGCTACTATTCTTTAGCAAGATGAGTGTACACAGTGAAGAATAGTGATCATATATTTCACCGACAGAATTTAAAAACACAGAAAAAAGTGTATTCTCTGCATGTGATATCAGTCCCCTGAATCTAAACCGTCTGCTCGCTGGCAGCGAGTTGTTTTGAGAAACGTATCTAGCACTTGGCAACTTTACACTGAAGGCTACGTGTTCCGTGCTGTTGGAACGCATGTAGGCTATGACACCATCAGTCCGTGTTAATCCCAATTATCATTGTGCGTGTAATTACAATGTCGAAATGGTGAAAGAGCACTTTTGAAATGTTGTGCAGTTCTCTGGATCTCTCTATAAGCTATTGGTTAACCCAAGGATGTTCTGGAAGGTTCTGCTGGTAAGGTGTCTGCGCCTCCTCAACAGAGTGCTGTCGCAGGTTTGGAATGTGATCTCAACCGCGGCCCGGAGAGATATATAAGGAAACTCAAACACAACCCTGCTATGCTAACTCAGCTGGAGTCATGCAAATGACAGTAACCAACGCTGACGACGCGTATTATAAATGTACAAAAGCATTATAACTTGTTTCAGATAAATTGCTACATATATCGTCCAATAGCTACTAATTTATGATTGCTTTGAAAATTATACTGTCGCTTAAATAAATAATTATAGCATTTAACTTTACGATATGTAATTATCTTTATACACCATATCTATTACAAAGTATCATATTTGAGGGAAGAGAATCGAGCCCGTTAATTTTGTATGCAACTCCAGAATTTCAACCGAACGGTGCAGTGTTCTAAGCCATGTTATAAAACAACATAGCCTGCAAACAAAAAGTTAAGCTTGGAAGTTAGCTGCAATAGCTATTAACCCACGCAAAGTTCATTTTTATCAGATACAAAAAAAACTAATTTGATATTTGCTTACCGCAGTTGATCCAGAAGAAGAAGCTAAATATACTTTAATAACCATTTTCAACTATGTATTTTTCTGAATGTGACTGAGGTTCTTGAAGATAGAGGCAGACTCCCCCAAAGACCGTAGAGAGAGAGCACCGAGTGTCTCAGCGGGCAACGACCACACCATGTTGGCTATTTCCATCCAGAAAGCTCCACTTCAAAGCGGATTGGTGGGTTTGTTTTGGGGTATCGGCAGGGAAAGAGTGATTGGCAACTTCTGCTGTCCGTCGGCCTGGATAAAGCGAAGTTAGTTTGTAGTGCTCGCAAAGTGCTTATATGGACTGAGATGTTGACTGGCTAACAGACACGCTCTTCTCCTGGCCGCTAAACAAGACACGCAGTTTAAGTATTGTTAAAAGTCTTGCATTGATTAAAATGAATGCAAGCCAACCGAAATCTTACGTAAACGACTATATTTGGCTAGCTTACTACTTGGAACGAAGGAGGACGTTTATCGGCGAAAATGTGAAGGGCGCCATGCTCACATTTGTGTTAAGGGGAGGTAGGCTACCGCAATAGTTTTGCCAGTTCTACCACAATTTCTCCTACCATGATTGTTCTGCCAGTTGAATATATGTTAAAATAAAAGTGACTTGTTATCATGATTTTTCATCTTTTGATTACTAAGGTAAACAAATGAGGTGTTATATTACATATGCGCTAATTTTCATTAAATGCCATTCACTTTCTGGACTGGATGAAGTCAGAGTTGTTTTTCTTGTTTTACTTTCCTTATCTATTACAAACAAGTGTATTGTTTATACTGAACAGTAATATCAATACTTTTGTACTAGTTTTGTGACTGTCACTCTTAAACCTTGTGGAAGAACCTATGCACTTGTAAATCGCTTTGGATTAAAAGCGTCTGCTAAATGACAAAAAAGTAAATGTAAAGCATATTAAGACTGGGTGATATTGAGGTTATATACAAGTTATGTATTAATACTGCTGTGTTGCAATATTCTGTTTTCAGAAATGTAACCTAAACAGATGAAACATTGAATTGAAGTGTGTTTGCTTGTGTCCGAAACTGTTGGTGAATGTTAAACACTGTTAATATGAAATACTTGCATAATAACAGACTTCCATAATAGATCAATAATATGAATAAATACAAGGTTCGTGTCAGGCAGAAATGTATTTCATATACAGTGCTGTGACACAAAATGGATGTGGGAATAAGAACAAAAAATAAAAACTACATAATGGCTGGTGTTTGTGTATAACCATTCAAGTGATATTGATTTATTGTAACTTTCAATGTTCTGCTTGAAAATTGAGAAGTCTCCAGTATATATGATCACAATATGTACTTACGTTTGATCTTTAACCCTGTCCACTTTGCCCCCCTTAAGGGCAATTTCCACCTATTTTGTACTAGTCCTATGACAGTGTCAATATCTTAAAAACTATGTACCACACTCACATGGTTGAAGTCTGAAATGAAAGAACAGGTCTGTACCATTCAGTAATTCCAAACAGATTTAAGTCAGATCATGTACATGCAGTGTACTCAAAAGATACATTAAAATACTAACTTGAAAACGTTTTATGTTTTCATAGTCTAGACTGAATATCTCCGTTTCTAAATCAAGGACCAACCCAGAACTACTTTATATGTGTGCACAAGCTTGATGTCAACTTGTATGTGTACAAAATCTGGTAAAGATATCAACAGACATTCAAATTTTCACAAGATGTCCTCAAATGTTCCCAAAAATCTCTCCAAATGCGATAATCATATCTTTTCATGAATCACAGGAATGATCAGAAAAGCGTATTTTCCTATTAAAGCCGATTATTTGATACAAAATGTAAAGAAAATTCACGTCTTTTATTCACATATATGGGAGTATAAAGCATGCCCGAAGTGTCCACAAATTATTATTCATCCTAATGCTTTCTAACGAACCTGCATCACGTTTAAAATGGAACTTTATTTCAAAATTAGGTTAACCAGAGCCCCATTAGCCAATAGAATTACAGGTTTATCTATATCAAGTCCAAATCCTGTAATTGTCTGCTACCTCCTCACACGACATGGACAAGGGGTTGGATTTTCAGAGGCAACTAAACATAAAACAATTTACAAAAGTACAATATTGGCATACAGTACTGTGCAAAAGTTTTAGGCAGGTGTGAAAAAATGCTGTAAAATAAGAATCCTTTCAAAAATAGAAATGTTAATAGTTTATTTTTAATGTTAATAGTTATTTAACAGTTATTTAACAGTTATTATGTGTGTGTAGGGGGGTTTGTGTGTGTGAGTGTGTGTGTGTGTGTGTGTGTTATGTATGGGGGTATGTGTGTGTGTGTGTGTGTGTGTTATGTATGGGGGTATGTGTGTGTGTGTGTGTGTGTGTGTGTTATGTATTGGGGTATGTGTGTGTGTGTGTGTTATGTATGGGGGTATGTGTGTGTGTTATGTATGTGTGTGTGTGTGTGTGTGTGTGTGTGTTATGTATGGGGGTATGTGTGTGTGTGTGTTGTGTATGGGGGTATATGTGTGTGTGTTATGTATGGGGGTATGTGTGTGTGTGTGTGTGTTGTGTATGGGAGTATATGTGTGTGTGTTATGTATGGGGGTGTGTGTGTGTGTGTGTTATGTATGGGGGTATGTGTGTGTGTGTGTGTTATGTATGGGGGTATGTGTGTGTGTTATGTATGTGTGTGTGTGTGTGTGTGTGTGTGTGTTATGTATGGGGGTATGTGTGTGTGTGTGTTGTGTATGGGGGTATATGTGTGTGTGTTATGTATGGGGGTATGTGTGTGTGTGTGTGTGTGTAGGGGAGTTTGTGTGTGTGTGTGTGTGTAGGGGAGTTTGTGTGTGTGTGTGTGTAGGGGTGTTTGTGTGTGTGTGTGTGTGTATGGGGGTTTGTGTGTGTGTGTGTGTGTGTAGGGGAGTTTGTGTGTGTGTGTTATGTATGTATAGGTGTGTGTGTGTGTTGTGTATGGGGGTATGTGTGTGTGTGTGTGTGTTATGTATGGGGGTATGTGTGTGTGTTATGTATGGGGGTATGTGTGTGTGTGTGTGTAGGGGAGTTTGTGTGTGTGTGTGTGTAGGGGAGTTTGTGTGTGTGTGTGTTATGTATGGGGGCATGTGGTTCCAGTCTTGTCCTGCAGGTGGAGCCAGGAGGTGTATCCTGCACTGATTGCTAACCTGCCACACCTGCCATGGGCTGGAGTATATAAACTCCTCCCCTTCCCCCACATCGTCTCTCTCTCTTTGTCTTGGCAGCCAGCTCTGCAGCAAGAGGGCCTTCAAACTCCACCATATTGTTTTGAGCAGTTCATAGTTCCTGTGTTACAATACATTTAGTTCTTTTCAAACACTTTAACTGTGTCTGTTTCCATTATGTTATATTCCCTGAGCCAGGGTTGTAACACATGTTTTACATTAGTTACATGACCTAGCAATGAATTTATGCACAACAAGCAGTTCAAAACAACATTCTGCTAGGTATAGTCCTGGCATATACAATCAGTATGCACTTAATTGGGTATTTATTAGACTTATTTTTAGACTTAAGTCTTCTGCTGCTGTCGCTATCCACTTTGCTATCCACTTAGAGGTTTGATGCATTGTATTTTTGGAGATGCTCTTCTGCATTCTGCATACCACAGTTGTAATGTGTGGTTATTTGCATTAGTCACATTCCTGTCAGCTTTTCCTCTGACGTCTCTCATTAACAAGGCATTTCTGCCCACAGAACTGCTGCTCACTGGATGTTTTTAGTTTTTTGCACCATTCCCTGCAAACTCTAGAGACTGTTGTGCATGAAAAGATGTGATGGACAGTTTCTGAGATACTCAAACAAACCTGTCATTCCACGGTCAAAGTCACATTTTTTCACCATTCTGATGGTTGATGTGAACATTAACTGAAGCTCCTGACCTGGATCCGCATGATTTTATGCATTGTACTGCTGCCACACAATCGCATGAATAAGTAGGTGCATAGTGATAATAAAGTGCTCAGTGAGTTTGTATAGATTTCTCAAAAATGGCTGAACGGATTACAAAATAATGTTCAATGTTTGTCATGAAAAGAATGTGTTCGTTCCTGCAATTTCTGAATTGGATATTTTTGTTCTTGTATTGGAACATTTACTTTTAATGTAGAAAATGGTATCGAGGATTTTGCGGTTGTATTACTGGCAGTTGGGCACTTGTGGCTTGAGTGCTTGGACCCCTTAACTGCTGCTTGCAGCTATTATTAGGGGGTCTAATAATTCATTTCTACTGATTTTTACTTTTGAAAAATAACTTTTGCAGACTAGTCTGGGCCATTTAGCCTATCATCACCAAATTAGGCTAGAAAGAATCCTTCATTTTACATTTACATTTTTTGTCATTTGGCAGACGCTTTTAATTCAAAGCGACTTACAAGTGCATAGGTTCTACCATAAGTCAAGCATCACATCCAGAACTAGGAAAATACACATGAAATGCTGTTCTAAACATAGTCGTCAACATAGGTGCAAATTTATTTATTTATTTATTTTGGGGGGGGGGGGTTGAAACAAGGATAGGGATATCAGAAAGGAGGGGCGGGGGAAATCAGGAGGGAGGACTAAGGTAGAGTTTGAAAAGGTGGGTTTTGAGTCTGCGTCGAAATAGGGGGAGGGATTCTGCTGTCCTGACAGTGGTAGGCAAATCATTCCACCACTGAGGAACCAGAACAGAAAACAGGCGTGAACGTGCAGCTCGACCGCCAGGTCCACGTAGAGAGAGAACCATAAGGCGACCAGAGCTGGCAGACCGGAGTGGTCTAGCTGGGGAGTAGGGAGTGATCAAGGATTGTATGTAAGGTGGGGCAGTCCCCTTAGCAGCCTGAAATGCCAACACTAGGGCCTTGAAACGGATGTGTGCGGCAATAGGAAGCCAGTGGAGGCCAATGAGAAGCGGGGTGACATGAGCCGACCTGGGCTGACTGGTGATCAGGCGGGCTGCAGCATTCTGGACCAGCTGGAGGGGCTTGATGGCACACGCTAGGAGACCGGCTAGGAGGGAGTTGCAGTAATCCAGGCGGGAAATGACGAGCGCCTGGACTAGGTGGGTGGGTGGGTGGCTTTCTCCGTCAGGAGATGACCGATACGGCGTATATTATACAGAAAGAACCTGCAGGTTCTGGCAGTGGAGGATACTTGTGGAGCCGGGGTGAAGCAGTTATCAAGAGTCACCCCAAGATTCTTTTCCGTACAGGAGGAGGAAACTACAAAGTCCTCAACAGTCAGTGAGAGGTCGATTGACGGAGAGGACTTAGCAGGGATGTAGAGAAGCTCAGTTTTGGCAAGGTTGAGCTTCAGGTGGTGGGAAGTCATCCACGCAGAGATATCAGCCAAGCAGGCAGAGATCTGTGTGGTGACTTGGGTGTCGGGGGGGAAGGAAATAAAGAGTTGGGTGTCATCAGCGTAAGAATGATAAGAAAAGCCATGGGAAGAGATAACAGAACCAAGAGACATGGTGTATAGCGAGAAGAGGAGAGGTCCAAGAACTGAGCCCTGCGGGACTCCAGTTTGTAGGGGATGAGGGTCGGAGACTGAGCCCCTCCAAGTCACCTGGTAGGAGCGACCAGAGAGGTAGGAGGAAAACCAAGCGAGTGCAGACCCTGTGACACCCATCCCAGACAGCGATGAGAGCAGAATCTCATGGTTGACTGTATCGAAGGCGGCCGACAGGTCGAGGAAGATGAGGACAGAGGAGAGGGATTTGGCTTTAGCAGAGTGGAGTGGCCACTCTTGAAGCCAGACTGGTTGGGGTCATGGAGATTGTTCTGGAGAAGATAGGTGGACAGTTGGGAGCAGACCGCCCATTCCAGAGTTATTATCAAATTATCAATTATCAAAACAGTGTTGACCTCGAAACAATATATGTGTAATATTATGTGTGTGTAGGGGGGTTTGTGTGTGTGAGTGTGTGTGTGTGTGTGTTATGTATGGGGGTATGTGTGTGTGTGTGTGTTATGTATGGGGGTATGTGTGTGTGTGTGTGTGTGTGTGTTATGTATGGGGGTATGTGTGTGTGTGTGTGTTATGTATGGGGGTATGTGTGTGTGTTATGTATGTGTGTGTGTGTGTGTGTTATGTATGGGGGTATGTGTGTGTGTGTGTGTGTTATGTATGGGGGTATGTGTGTGTGTGTGTTATGTATGGGGGTATGTGTGTGTGTGTGTGTGTTATGTATGGGGGTATGTGTGTGTGTTATGTATGTGTGTGTGTGTGTGTGTGTGTTGTGTATGGGGGTATATGTGTGTGTGTTATGTATGGGGGTATGTGTGTGTGTGTGTGTGTTATGTATGGGGGTATGTGTGTGTGTGTGTGTAGGGGAGTTTGTGTGTGTGTGTGTGTAGGGGAGTTTGTGTGTGTGTGTGTGTGTAGGGGTGTTTGTGTGTGTGTGTGTGTGACCTCGAAACAATATACATTCCCCTCATAACGTATTGGAACAGCAAGGTCAATTCCTTTGTTTTTGCAATACACTGAAGACAATTGAGTTTGAGGTCAAAAGATGTACATGAGATGACAGATCCAAATTTCATCTTTTATTTCCTGGTATTTTTATCAAGATTTGTTTAACAACTTTAAAAATATCACCTTTTGTATCCCCCACCTTTTGTATCACCCAATTTTTAGGTCATAAATTGATCAGGGCCATTTCACAAGCATTGCAGATAGCTTGTATAACCACTTGGAATGTCCTGAAAATGAAAGAAACCACTGGTGTACTGAGCAACAGATTTCAAACAGGTCAACCAAGGGAAGAAAATGACAGAAACATCAGTCAGTGACATCACATTTTACAATTTTTTAATGATTTTTTAATTTAATTTTGTTTTTAAATATATACCTGCATTCTACCATTTAAAAACATTTCCTCACTTTAATTTCTACACATTCCTTACTTTCAGATTTCATATTCAGCATGGAAGTTCTACTGAAACATCTGAATCAACAGATCCATTACTATGGTAGTGGAACACAAAAATGACCCATTATCTGTCAA
Source organism: Conger conger (assembly GCF_963514075.1). Lineage (NCBI taxonomy): Eukaryota > Metazoa > Chordata > Actinopteri > Anguilliformes > Congridae > Conger > Conger conger. Next base: position 46,867,276 of record NC_083772.1, on the reverse strand, counting down.
AGCACATTTCTATTTGATGTGATACAACACTGAAAATAAGGAATACAAAGAGTGAGTGAACTGAACTCAAGCTGCCTTCATTTAAAGGACAACCCCAGAGGAACAATTTTCACAGGGGAAGTTGCGGTGAATGCATCTTATAGCCGATGCACCAGTCAGTTGTCAAGGTTGCAAAATGGCCAGTGCGTGAGGAAATCCTAGTTAGAGGAATCTGGACACAATTTAAATCTGCTGCGTGGGAGCATTATCAACTTTACAAGGTTAAAGATGGGAAAAAGTGGTGGTGGATAAAATTGTGTGTGTGTGTTTGTGTTATGTATGGGGGTATGTGTGTGTGTTATGTATGTGTGTGTGTGTGTGTGTGTGTGTTATGTATGGGGGTATGTGTGTGTGTGTGTGTTATGTATGGGGGTATGTGTGTGTGTGTGTGTTATGTATGGGGGTATGTGTGTGTGTGTGTGTGTTATGTATGGGGGTATGTGTGTGTGTTATGTATGTGTGTGTGTGTGTGTGTGTGTGTTGTGTATGGGGGTATATGTGTGTGTGTGTGTAGGGGAGTTTGTGTGTGTGTGTGTGTGTGTGTGTAGGGGTGTTTGTGTGTGTGTGTGTGTGTGTGACCTCGAAACAATATACATTCCCCTCATAACGTATTGGAACAGCAAGGTCAATTCCTTTGTTTTTGCAATACACTGAAGACAATTGAGTTTGAGGTCAAAAGATGTACATGAGATGACAGATCCAAATTTCATCTTTTATTTCCTGGTATTTTTATCAAGATTTGTTTAACAACTTTAAAAATATCACCTTTTGTATCCCCCACCTTTTGTATCACCCAATTTTTAGGTCATAAATTGATCAGGGCCATTTCACAAGCATTGCAGATAGCTTGTATAACCACTTGGAATGTCCTGAAAATGAAAGAAACCACTGGTGCACTGAGCAACAGATTTCAAACAGGTCAACCAAGGGAAGGAAATGACAGAAACATCAGTCAGTGACATCACAAACAATCTTCACAGGGCAGGGATGAAGGTATCTCAATCAACCTTTTGAAGAAGATTCAGAGAGAAGCAATATAGAGGCTATACCACAAGATGCAAATCGCCCATCAGATTTGCAAAGAAGTACAGAGATGAGCCACAAAAGTTCTGGAACAAAGTTTCATGGACTGATAAAACCAAGACCAACCTCTACCAAAGTGATGGAAAGGTCGAATGTGGAGAAAGAAGGGATCTACTCATGGTCCAAAACATACAAGCTCACGTCTGAAGCATGGTGGAGGAAGTGTCATGGCTTGGGCTTGCATGGCTGCTTCTGGAGTGGACTCACTAATCTTTTTGATAATGTAACTCATGATGGTAGCAGCAGGATTAATTCTACAAAAACAGTCAATAATCAGACCTCAACCCAACTGAGCATGTACGAGGAGACTGAAGGGAACCCCCCCCCCGCCCCCAAACAAACAAACAAACAAACAAACAAACAAACAACACCTGAAACATGCTGGTCTGATGCAAGCAAGGGATATGCTACCAAATATTAAGTGTTATTTACTTACTTTTCTTAAATACTCTCTGTTCCAATAGTTTTGCTCACCTAAAAATGGGTTTGTACACTACATCCCTGTGAAAGACCCTACCATTGATTTCAAGGAAGATATTATATATTTCAAAAACATTGCCTTTTTGGATACTAAGGACTGACAATTCAAAAGTGGAACTTTTTTAAAGATTCAGGACAGATTATGTGTGGCATAACACAGAATTTCACAGTAAGAACATCATAGCAAAAGCCAAACATGGTGATGTTAGTGTGATGGTGTGGGGATGATTTGCTGCCAATAGATCAGAACAATTTCAACATCATGATTGAAGGAACTATGAATCATCTGACCATTAATGATTGCGAATCTTCCAGTCACAATTACAAGGGAAAACTCAAGATGCTTGGTTTTATTTATTGTGCTCAGTTTTTCAGATATCTTTCAGGAGAACTAGCGCTGTACTACAGGAAAACTAGCGCTGTACTATGGGAGAACTTGCACTGTACTACAGGAGAACTAGCACTGTACTACTGGAGAACTAGCACTGTACTATGTGGAGAACTAGCGCTGTACTATAGGAGAACTAGTGCTGTACTACAGGAGAACTAGCGCTGTGCTACAGGAGAACTAGCACTGTACTACAGGTGAGCTAGTGTACTGCTGTAGTACTTCTGTGAACATTAGTTATTGTGGAGAAACGTTGCCCCTTTTCTTCTCATATTAGATGTAACATACATATATTGCTGCTTGTGTTTCCAATGGTGTGATTGTCATGCATTATCATGTCAGTGAGTCACATGACTCATTTTGTGACTCCTTAACGTAACATTATTTAGTTTTCCAGCATTCCATATATTTTCTGAATATTTTATCTCTCATTTCACTGTGTATCAGGGCACGGGTTCAAGTGCATAGTGTAACTTCTTCACATTCAGCCCCATCACTGAGTCTCAAGCACCACTGTCATTGTAAATGAAGCCAAGCAATACGTTTATGCAACACAATCACATACTTACTTTTTATAGTGTAAGAATTCAAAAGATGGCTCATGAATCTGGTAACCATTGCAAGAGTTCTATTTAAATACAATGCACTTCGTCATAAACAAACCAGGCTATTTTTTATTATTTGTCCGCAGCATGGAGTTCAAAAATCTCTAAAATAAGCAAAAGAAAATGTTTAGCAAGCTTTTAACAGCATAATTTTTACACAACACAAACAAATACATTGCTGTTCGCTGCCGTAGATATTTCTGTTCCATCTTGTTTGAGCAAGAGATAACCCTGGATACTCAAGACAAGAGATAACCCTGGACTAGAACAATTCTCCCTTTCACAAACTCACAGATTTTTCCACATTCCTTTGAAATACTCATCTATAATGAAAAACCTGAAAAATACAAAGCAAGGAATTAATTTGGTAACATTCAAGTGAGACCAAGGCTTAATTATTTATCCATAGAATAGACATATGCAATGTTTAATTATGGATCAATAAACATTTTTGTTTTCAGATTTAATATAAGTACAGAAAGTAGCTCAAATAAATGGTACTCAACAATTGCGTTTATATTACAACAGTAAGTGAAAATATATCCAGCATCTACTTGTAGTTTTGCCATTCTAACACCAGAGGGAGCCTGAAACCGTAAAAACTTGAAGTTCAATGGCGCAGGTTGAAATGGAGTACTTTGAGAAGAGTGCAAAAATATTTTGTGTTGAATAGATTTTTGTATTATTCCTGTAATACTGTTGTTTTAGTGATTATTGAGTTTAAAAGTAGTCGACAAATGCATATTATATATTTATATAATATGTATAACCGAAGCTTGCCGTTTTTACTAGGCGTTATTTATTTAGCCTTTGCCAATACCGATGCTTAGTAGTGGAATGTAGGCCTGTGTATTTATTTCCCGAGGGACAGGACATTCTCTTCTAACGCCTGCGGCTCAGAAACTCTTTTTTTTTCTCTTTTTTTTTAAACTATTTAACATTTTTGAAAGGTAAGGCGGACATATAGCCTGTGGGTCCCGCTGCATAGTAACGTCACAGTAACGATTTTTTGCAAAAGAGCTGCTGGGAGCAAAATGGTGTCAACGTTTGAAAGTCAGGAATTTCATTACATGTGGCGCACAGCGAGTGGCAAGCTACAACTGAACACGTCCTCACTGTACAATTATTTGAGCTACTTATTTAACTTTATATTGAACGCCCTTGTGCAGGTAATTCACCTGCATTTAAAACCCACCTCACTTATGTAGAATTCCAGAAAGTATCTATTATTTAGACTAGTCTATATGTAGCCTACGCACATGAATGGTTGTTATCGCAGAAATTGATTTGTTTTGACTTTCCAACACTGGTAAACACTTGCTCCAAGACAGTCTCAATAAATTCATTAAATTATCACCTGTATGATTATCGACTCAAGTCTCAAACACTATCACATCAATCATGCTTGATGGCAAGATAGTTTCGTTCAACTTATCATAAAGACAGTGCAGGTTATTTGCATAAGCGACACCTCGTCGCTACCGATCGGCACAGCACTCAGTTATAGAACAGCGGCCGGGAGTGGGTGATCAAGAACTATTCGAAACAAGGAGAATTGATTAACAACACAATATAGACCGTTTCCCGGTTTGGAAACTGGAACCATCAATTTGACCAACAGGTGAGTTAATGTGATCACCTTTGTCCAGACCCATATTCCTGTCACAGCTCTACTCTAGATTAAATATTGTGTTGTTTTAACCCCCTAGGTATCGCCCCTTTTCTTAAGACAAGTTTAACAATTACATACCCAAAATAAAATGGTTACTATTCTACAGGCATAATCCTGGTCTCTTCTGAAAGATAACCCTTCGGGGTTTGTTTTTCAAGAGTCAGAATTACTCCAAATATTACTGAAACAAAGTTACAGAAGTGAAAGGGGAAGCCTTTTTTCTCACTGAAAATGTTCAGTTTTTAACTGGATACAGATTGTTGTAGCTGTGGCTGGTGCACTGCAAAACACCATGGAAACAACACTGGAAAAATCCCCTTTCAAATGTGAGGACAATCACTAAAAATGAGCATTCTGCATTGTTTTTTCTAATTGATGTCTTTCCAAAAAGGACATTTGGAGACTCCAAAAGGACACATGGAAACTAAATTATATAATGGTTCTTATGAGGTGTAAAATACTGCATTTTGCTGACTAAACTATACAACACTTTTATTTTGTTTGCACTTCCCCCCGCCTGTCACCCTCCCCTACCCCTCTGTCTCAGCCTCTCCTCAGACACCAACAGGTCTCAAACTCCCTCTGCTTGTGCTCTCCTCAGACACCAACAGGTCTCAGCCTCCCTCTCCTTGCAGCTCTCCTCAGACATGGATCTCCTCAGACACCAACAGGTCTCAAACTCCCTCTGCTTGTGCTCTCCTCAGACACCAACAGGTCTCAAACTCCCTCTCCTTGTGCTCTCCTCAGACACCAACAGGTCTCAAACTCCCTCTCCTTGTGCTCTCCTCAGACACCAACAGGTCTCAAACTCCCTCTCCTTGTGCTCTCCTCAGACACCAACAGGTCTCAAACTCCCTCTCCTTGTGCTCTCCTCAGACACCAACAGGTCTCAAACTCCCTCTCCTTGTGCTCTCCTCAGACACCAACAGGTCTCAAACTCCCTCTCCTTGTGCGCTCCTCAGACATGGATCTCCTCAGACACCAACAGGTCAAGAAGATCATAAAAATTAAGTGCAATGATCACAATAATCCCCTAAGTGTCCTAATATGTTGTCAAATACCCAATGCCCATCAATAAGTCAAACACATTCCATAATATCACATGCTATTTATTATTCAAAAGCATGCTGGCTGAATAATAATAAAATATTTTGAGAATGTATTTAGATGCTCATTGATAGCTACTGTTACAAAAAATGCTGTGTTGTTTTATGCAAGTCTAACAAATCATACACCATTAGAAACGTGATGTCATCAGCTTGCTGCCTTCGACACTGTGGATCACTCCATCCTCCTGTCTGCCCTGTCAGCAACGGGCATCTGTGGCACAGCCCTGGACTGGATTGAGTCCTACCTCTCTGGTCGCTCCTTCCAGGTTGCCTGGGCTGGTTCGGTATCGACACCTCGGCCCCTCGCCACAGGAGTTCCCCAGGGCTCAGTCCTTGGCCCGCTTCTTTTTTCTCTCTACACTCGCTCCCTTGGCCCTGTGATCACTGCACATGGGCTATCCTACCACTGCTATGCGGACGATACCCAACTCTTCGTCTCGTTCCCGCCGTCTGATACGCAGGTTTCAGCCCGTATCTCTGCTTGCCTGAGGGACATCCAGAGCTGGATGGACAACCACCATCTAAAGCTCAACCCAGGTAAAACTGAAATGATATTCATCCCTGCTAATACCTCTCCCCATCTGGATCTCTCCATTTCCCTCGGGGATACCACACTCACGCCGTCACCCAGTGCAAGGAACCTCGGCGTGGTGATGGACAGCAGACTGTCCCTTTCCGAGAACATTGCGGCGGTGACCCGGTCTTGCAGGTTCTTCCTATACAACATACGGAGAATCCGCCCCTTTCTCACCCCCTACTCGACCCAGCTCCTGGTCCAAGCGATGGTTCTGTCCCGCCTGGACTACTGCAATTCCCTCTTGGCTGGCCTCCCAGCGTCTGCCATCAGACCCCTCCAACTCATCCAGAATGCAGCAGCTCGTCTGGTCTTCAACCTTCCCAAATACTCACACGTCACCCCCCTGCTTACTTCCCTCCACTGGCTGCCTGTCATGGCTCGCATCAAATTCAAAACATTGGTGCTAGCCTTCCAAGCAGTTAAAGGGTCTTCCCCAGCTTATCTGCAAAAAATCATCAGACCCTACACCCCTGCCAGACCTCTTCGTTCAGCCTCCACAGGCCGCTTGGCACCTCCCCCTCTCAGAACCTCCACCTCACGCTCACGACTACTGTCTGTTCTGGCTCCACGGTGGTGGAACGAACTCCCCGTTGAGGTCAGAACTATAGAATCCCTCCCCACCTTCAAGCGCAAGCTGAAGACACACCTCTTCAAACAGCACCTCTCCCCATCCCTCCCTACCTCCCTGTGAACCTTAATTGTTGTCTCTGTGACTTGTGTATCAGTATTTTAGTTGGCTAGGTAAGCAGTGTTCGGATAGTTAACTTTGGTGACTTTTGCTCTTTGTTTGTTTGTTCAAAAAAAAAAAAAAAAAAAAAAAATGGCCCTTGTCCTTATCTTTGTTGTACAGGTAGCAGTTGAAATTGTACTTACCTCTAGGGTCTTTCAGCGAACTTATCCCTGGTTATGGGTATGCACTTTGTTGTACGTCGCTCTGGATAAGAGCGTCTGCCAAATGCCAATAATGTAATGTAATGTAATCAGCTAAAATGCTTTTTAATCGCCACTTTTATAACAGTCCCGTAGTCAGGTCTTCCATGAGTTGTACTGAATTTTCTTACACACGGATGGGGGTAACGCATTTTCTCTGCTACTATGTTACCGATACATTACATTAATACATTACATTACATGACATTCATACATTACATTAATACATTACATTACATTAATGGCATTTGGCAGACGCTCTTATCCAGAGCGACGTACAGCAAAGTGCATACCCATAACCAGGGATAAGTGCGCTGAGAGACCCTAGAGGGAAGTACAATTTCAACTGCTACCTGTACAACAAAGATAAGGACCAGGGCCTATTTGAATTCTTTTTTTTCTTCTTTTTTTTTAAACAAACAAATAAACAAACAAACAAACAAACAACAAAGCAAAAGTGACCAAACTTAACTAGCCAAACACTGCTTACCTAGCCAAACTAAGAATACCGATACTGATCAGAGACACTCGTACCTGGGCTCATTGTATTCAAGAGAGCCTGTACAAAACTTAGATTATAGCATTTCTATGTACAAGTGCTTTTGTAGATTATATCAACGTTTCTCTGAGTTAGCACATTTTTCAAATTAGAAACCATTATGCATTTCGTCTGCTGGACACTTGTCATGAAAAGGACACTTGCATTACCTTATTTCTTATAGTATGCGGTCTCCTAAAATGCAGAGATGGTGAGGACCCACCACACTTGTTTTACCACCCACATGTTACAAAATAAGGAACTGTTGTCGATAAAGCAATGGCATCTTAAAATAGGTTATACAGGTAGAACCATGAGTTTTACCGCTTTCAAATGGTATATCCTGTTACCATATCGATTGAAAATTGCACCCTGAAAAAAATGTATGAATGCAAAAAAAACCTAATGAAGGGGTTCAGCACAAAAACTATTTAGATTTTTACACAAGGGGATAGTTAATTAATTCTGATTGAAAATCCTGTTTAAATGCCTGTGCAATGGAAGAGAAAATCAGACAGGGGTGTCTCTGTTGAATACATGGCTGACTTATTCACTCACATGAATGCGTGATCATACACACACTTTTTCAATATATTGTTTTGGAAATAGATTTAAATAGTAAAAATAATTATTTTATTTGAAAAAAAATTTAATATAATTATAAAAAAGACAGTTGTATACAAATATTTGGGCACCCATGGTCAAAAAGCTTTTTACAATTAATATCTTGGTGAACAGAAGCAAACCTGAACTGTAAATGTTACAGAGTAAAACACGAGACCTTTCTGCTAATTGCTTTTTATTTTCATTTTTACTGTTTATTAATGATAAAAAAGGAAAAGGGCCCTGAGCAAAAGTTTAGTTTTTTTCTTTGTTACTTTAAAAAAAGATGATTAGTAAGGCCCAGACCCAGGTGATTTACTTGTTAGGGCTTTATGGTAAATGGTTGGAATTTATCCAAAGCACTGTACAATTGATGCTTCTCATTCACACACACTCATGGTGATTGGCTGCCATGCAAGGTACAAACCAGCTTGTCAGGAGCATTCGATGTCTTGCTCAGGGATCAAACCTGTAATGTCACCCCAATAAATCAGGTGAATATAATTCCAGGGCTGAACTTTTTATTCTGAAGTAACTCCATGACTTCTAAAGTATCCAACTGCAGTGGCTGTTCTGTCTGGTGCTAACAAACTTGGGTTCCTCTAAACTGTTGTCTAAGGGTGTCATTACATTACATTACATTACAAGGCATTTAGCAGACTCTCTTATCCAGAGTGATGTACAACGAAGTAACTCATGCCTTCTAAAGTATCCAACTGCAGTGGCTGTTCTGTCTCGTTGCTCTAAACCAAGGATGTCCAAGAATGTCAGAATGAAGATGGTTCATTTCCACCAAGAAGTAGAAGGCTACAAAAACTCTCCCTATTTTGAATGTGAGAAACATTAGTAGAAAATGGAAGATTAATGAAACAGTTGAAGTTAAGACAAGGTCTGGATGACTAAGAAAATGTTCAGATAGAATTGCCCGAGACCTGGTGAGAAATGCTCAGGAAAACCCACACATCTCTTCAAAAGAGCTGCAAAAAAAGAGTAGCAAACACAGGTCTAGCGGTTCACAGGACAACAATACAATTTACTTTAAACAACAAAGACAGCTATATAGCAGATTTGCCAGAAAGAAGCCTTTGCTACGACATCAACCCAAAAATTTAGCATCTGAAGAATGCAAAAGAAAATATTGAGAAGCCTAAAGCTTTTTTGAACAATGTGCTTTGGACTGATAAAACCAAAATGTAACTTTTTGGCCACCACCAAAGAAGGTATCTTTTAGAGAAAAAAGGGTGAAGCCTTTGTATGTTCGATATTTGGTGGAATCCATTCTTCCTTCCACTCATATAATATGTCCTGCGCACCCAGCTGTCACACAACCCCAAAGCTCAATGGATCCACCTCCACGTTTAACAGTTGGCTGATGTTCTTCTCTAGCCTTTTTTCTCCAAACATGGTAAAATGGTAAATGGTTGGCATTTATATAGCGCCTTTATCCAAAACATACCTTCTGGTGGTGGCCAAAGTTTAGTCCAAAGCACATTGTTCTAAAAGGCTTCAGGCTTCTGAATATTTTCTTTTGTCCAAAGAACTGCAGGACTGTCTAGCCCCAGCTATTGTCAGTGTTCATTTCTTTTCCAAAATAGGAAAGAAACTGGATTAAGAATGGGAATGAGAATAGCAAGGCAGAAACCACCAAGAGAAACCACCAAGATAAACATCAATGTTCATCTCATAATTGCAACAAAGCACCTGGATGACCCTCTGGGGATAATGTTCTATGGACAGATGAGTCAAAATTGGAACTTTTGGATGAGACTGGTCCATTATATCTGGCCTAGCGTAAATACTGTACATAATATCACAATATTCTGCTCCTGTCTGTTCTGCTCCTGTCTGTTCTGCTCCTGACTGTTTTCTTCTCGTTCTGATATCTGCCTGGTTTTTTGGACTCTGTTTTTGAGTTTTGTTTTGGTACCTTAGCCTGCCTGTCTTGGTTTTGAACCCATCTTCCCTACTACACTCTGCCTGCCCTCCATGTGCCTGTCTGCCTTCATCTGGACCATCGCCTGTTTGTGGATTACGTTTTGGATCTGCCCTTTTATCTTTAAAGCCTGCCTGATTTCGTTATCCCTGAGTCTGTGTTTGGTTCCTCTGTCCTCGCATTCTGACACTGCTGATGAGTGGTGTGCATCTTGTGGAATAGCCTCTATTTTGCTGCTCTCAAAGTTCTTCGAACAGTTGATTGAGATACCTTCACCCCTGCCCTGTGGAGATTGTTTGTGACGTCACTGACTGATGTTTTGGGGTTTTTCTTCACAGCTCTTACAATGTTTGTCTTATCAACTGCAGTTGTTCTCCTTGGTCGACCTGTTTGATGTCTGTTGCTCAGTAAACCAGCAGTTTCTTTCTTTTTCAGGACATTCCAAGTTGTTGTACAAGCTATCCCCAATGTTTGTGAAATGGCTCTGATTCGATTTCCCCTCTTTTCTAAGCTCCAAAATGGCTTCAAGACAGCTCTCTGGTCTTTATGTTGGTTCATCTTTTCTAATACAAATGCACTCTTCACAGGCAAAACCCAAGGCTAAAACCAAGAGTAGACATTCAGAACTATTTATTGTTTAACCAATCAATCTAACAGAACACATCTGGGCAACAAGAAACGTCTGTCAGTCATATGCTTTTACTCATCTAAAAATTGGGTGGTCTGATACAAAAGTTGATATGTTTGAAAATGTTTAACACATCTAGATAAAATAAGGAAACAGGAAAGGAAATAAAAACTGAAATTAGGATCTGTCATCTCATGTCCATCATTTGATCTCAAACTCAATTGTCTTCAGTGTATAATAATAAAAACAAAATAATTGACCTTGCTGTTAGAATACTTTTGGAGGGGACTGTATAATCTCACATCGTGAACTCAAAACATTAATTTTGTTTTTTCACATCTCAGCGAAACTATCTGGATAGATGGATAGATAACACTCTGGGTAAGTGGAAACAATTTACTTTCATTTTTGGCTGAACTGCCCCTTTAATCACTTTGGTCATTATGGTCGATCACAATGCATGATTCAGTCCAAAAAGCAGGGATAATCTGCTGTGTGAAACTCTCCCTTGTTAAGAGGTGAGTGCAGGAAGGGCTTGATTGACAGGCAGTGACTGCAGACACAGCAGGTGAGAGTGAGTGACAGCTGTGTGTGGAAGGGGGGGGAGCTGCTTTGCTGAAACCACAGGAAATGGCTCACTTCAAGGTTACCTCTCAACTTCATTTCCTGGCCTTCGTTTTTAACACTGTTCAGGGAGAAAACAATCATTTAATCTCTTAAAGTAGACCCTCTGAGAATCAATAAAAGTGCATTTTAACCATTATTGATATGATATTACAGTATTAACTTTTCATAACCTACTCAAAACTGCAAGATGTGTTACTGCTTTTTTCATTTTTTTTTTTCATTTTTGCTTCTACGTATCAATCTTTGAGATTTATTGCCCATAATTCCATAATTGCATCCAAGTAAACATGAAAAAATCCAATATTTGAAATGATTAAATGGGCAAAGGGGGGGGGGGAAGGCCTTTAAATGGCTGGCTTTACTCTTTTAGAGTACAGGCAGTTGCCATTAAGTCATTACACGGCGCGCACACACAGAAACGGGTGTCAGAGACATTTGGTTGTCGGGTGTGATATACAGTCGGCAGGAGGACCGGGGCACGTTTGTAACAGCCCCCCGCCCCGCCCTGCCCGGCGGTGGAGACGAGGGGCAGCAACAGGCAGCAGCTGTGACACTGGGGCCCAGTGAAGGCCCCGCCTGCTATCTGAAACCCACCTGCCACTGGCAGGCTCTCTTTCCCCCTCTCTCTCTGTGCGGGGCCAAGCAGCACCCCGCTCTCTATCGAAGAGCTGTGTGTGTGTGTGTGTGTGTGTGTGTGTGTGTGTGTGTGTGTGTGTGTGTGTGGGGCGGGGTAGACGGGCAGTAGACCTGACATAGACACTTTCCCGCCTTTTGGTGCAGTTTAAATTTTGACCTTTTTTTTTTTTTTTACAAAGCGCCTATTTTCTTTTTACAAAAGTGTTTTTATTTTTATTTAAACTAAATTTTATTTCTACATTTATATGAAGATCTATTATGCATGAGACCTGCAAGCAAATAAAACAACAACTTTAAACACACAAGTACATTGCATTCACACGTTGACGTTCAGCTTTCAAAGATATATTAGAGCCTTTACAATGATTAAAGGAAGCATAGACTGCAAATCGGTTGTGATAACAGCTTTGTCCCCTTATCTAAAATAGGCTTGTGTCAGCTTTACAGTCTTATTTTTTACAAAAGGATTCAAATCCTACACAAAGTCAATGCAGAATAAATATAATTATTATTGTCGTTCTTCTTAATAAAAATAATCTTGCAGTATATCTTAAATTAATCTCTTAAAATAGGTCTTCGATTCGACAGCCATCCTGGTGTTGTTGTGCAAAATTACATAACTGGCAACCTCACCACCATGAACACGTTGGTGGAAGGAGAGGCATTTTTTCAATACGTGCAGCGCTCTTTTTGGCAGTGGTGGGGGGGAGTCGGGTGTACAGCTACACCGATCTTTCAATCATCTGGATAGTCCATTCTACTGACAAAGTCCAACAAAAGCAGGTCCACGTGTTATACAGACCAGCGGGTATGTGCAGGCTTGATCAGCAAAAAATAATAATATCCTAAAATCCTACATCTCTCGTGCATCCTTCTGTAAGACCTTGGGCAGTTGGTCAGGGCGAAAGTTATTTTCAAAGCCTGTCCATGAAGCGGGAGATATTCTGCTACAGGCTAACAGTCAGAATAACCAGCCACGGACGAGTCCTGGTCATGAGGACCTCCAGAGAAATGTCTGACTCGGTCTGTCCTGTGCATTGGATTATTACCCAAGTTATTATTCGGCTAATTATTTACCTCCCCAGTCATCTACCTTCATTATGCCAGATTTTGTATTATTCCCATTACTTACACGGAGAATAAGTATTCGCATTGCATTAACCACGGATTAGGGAAAGTCTTGCAGTTTAAGATTAGGCTACTGGTTCACTAGTTCGTCAAAGCCTATTAGCATGCTTCCAAAATTAGTTGACTTCAAACATCAAGCAAACGCAAAACCATTTTTAACAGTTTTCCCTTCGATGTTCGCAGGACATATTGTGCTGGTGAATTGTAATCGTTTGCTCAACACAATGCTTGCTGCGGTCCGTCTCCATTTTCCGAAACGCTTACTATGTGTGGGCAGGCTATATTATAGGTTCAAGATAATTAAGAGGGTAGAATAGTGGAGAACTTGCAAATCAAAAATAACAACTCCAATTAAATCCTACACATATTTAACGAACTTGTACATGCTATTTCCACTTTCTTGCAATATGCTTCCAATTCCTTTGCTTTATGAAGGCTTTCTGCCTTGTTTATGAGGTTTGGGGGTAATGTCAGTGGTCGGTGCGCTATAGTCATGGAGGTTATTTCCTTCCTTGTAATATTGTTTGCTGGGTTTAACGGATTATGTTTTATTGTGTCGTAGCGCTAATGAATTGAAATGTGTTTTGAACTTCTGTCTATGTAAAATATTTCATGTGGATCGGTAACCACAGTGCGCCCAGCTCTTACATAAAAATGTATGGGGAAATACGATGGACTGAAAGATGAAAACGTAGGAAGAAAACAAGCCAAATGATGATGCCCATATAGAACAGTATGGAAGCCTACAGTCAGGCGTATTCGACAGGCTTTAGCTTCCAGTAATTTGGCTATGACACAAAAAGAACCGCGTATTTTGTCTTTCTCAGACAAATGCAGTCTCGGTTAGCCAACCCCTAATTACAATGGATGTACTCCAGGGGGTTTCTTTGAAATTGCGCAAAAGGACATACCAGACCCGAATAGGCTACTAACGACCGAGCGCAGCATACGCCGCCGCCATCTTTACTGTTTATCAGCGTGAGCCTTATGGAACACACGCGACACCTATAGCAGTGTGTGTGTGTACAAGCGTTTCTTTATATTTGCAACATTGGGCAGAAAATATGTAGCCATATATTCATTTTTTAAGCACCATCATTCAAACTTTAATTAATGGCAAATTAAAACCCTGCCCTTTAAAGCTGAGGGGGGAGTGTCCGCGTGTGGCTATTAAGGGGTATGTGGCCATAGCTTTCGAGCAAATTTTCGATTAAATGAAAAATAAACAAATAGCGTAGGGAACATATAACGAACTTCCAGTGATTTCCCCCCTCCTGTAACCTGGGGAAAATATACACTGATTGGCGTATAAACCTACCCACACAGGTAGCTTGCTATGATTTAAAAATATGTTGACGAGTCCTAGAGGCCAATCAGCGGGCCGGAGGGGCGGAGAGTGGGTAGCGCGTCAGGTCTGCGCTGTGATGAATAGAATAGGGAGAGAGAGGGAGGAGGGGGAGAATCCAATCCGGTTTTAGCTAGTTTCTGTTCTGATGGAACATTTATGCTAGCTACACTGTGTAACAAGGTGCTGTTTGAATCTCACTGAGCACACGGTGCACAGCAAAATTTTGGTCTCTCCGCTACAGAGCTGTTTTTCTCCATTTTGTTAAAAAGAACAAAACAAAAGAAAACCAACCATGCCGAAAAGACCCGTAAGTTTATGCTGTATTGTCGTATGCATTTAATGTTTTTATACCATGCCGCTTTGGGTATAAATATTGTATAAATATTTGACTATGCAATCAATACATTGTTGCAGTTTGCATGGGTTTTTTAAAATGCAACTTCCGTTGTTGCACTAGTCCGTGGTCTGGGAGTTTAAATGCCTATCCATCTGGCGACATGGGAAGTGGCGCCTTTTTACTTAGGTACGCGTTGTATTCTTCAGAAATGAGTTTTGCTAAAGATAATGCATGCATAATATATTCGACTGCACTACCTGATTATAAATATAAACGATCTTGTTTTTCTAAAATAGTTTTTGATTTTGTTTGCTAAATTGACTATCACGCTGCAATATAGCTTCAAACAAAGGGGTGTAACCCTCGCGTTCGCACAGGTTGCGACTCTGCAGAAACGCTGGGGGTAAAATCGCCCATATATGGTGAAAATAATGCCCAACCTGTTCATATTTAATGTGATTTTGATTTAGCTTGTTTTTGTAAAAAAATAAATTATTAATACGGTTGAAGCGTATTTATATATTGGCGTGCACGGCGCAGTTACGCGTAATTGTCGTGCGCTACTCCCTATGGTTTGTAAAGGGCACTAAGTCTTGGGGTGTCATGGCTTCCCTAATACGCGAAGAGAACATTGGCTACATACTGTAGCCTAGATGTTTTATGGGTAGGCTACTTGTTTGGTGTGAAAGAAGCGTGCCGCTGGGGTTAAAATCTTAAAACAATAAACATTGTTTATAAATACCCATACTCTAAAGGTTTCGTTTGAGAATCAAGTAGAATTGAGCGTTTTGTTGGGTCTGTTTGGTGCGCGCCATTTGGCTTCTTTGCGTTTGCTTACACGGTTCTGTCTTTAGCGTTATGCAATGGCGATTCTCCGTCATCACAGCGCCACTGGTGCTGCCGTATTCTCGTATGTTCTGTAGCCGTTTGGAGGATCGCTGAGGATCTCGGAGTTCAAAATTCGAATGAATGGCGGGAAGGTAGGGGGAACTGGTTGACGTAGCGCTGGATGCGTTCTTGTAGCAAATCCCCGTATATTACGAGTGAATGAATGCGCAACGAGGAGGCGGGGCCGCCTGCTCCCTGCTGCTCTCGGTCTGCATAGCAATACACACCCACTAGACGATTGGAACTTATTTTGCGGAAACTTTTAAACCGTTTCGGCATAATTACTTGAAATAAATTAATATAACAAGATAATATATGAAGAAGATACATGGTTACTTTTTATGGTGATCCAAAGCTGCAACAATCGTTCCCATTTCCCTCCCCCACCCTACTCCAGGTTACATAACATTACTGTTACTATGGCGCGTGCTGCCCCTCCCCCATCTGCTACAGACACGTCTCCGCCCCTCCTTAGTTTGTTGATTTTAGCCCACTCAACTTTCTTTCTTTTTTTCCCCTCTCTCTCCCTCTCTCTCTCCACACAGATACCCACTGAACCTGAACCTGAGGTGGGTAAACCAGCCGTCCGGTCCTGTTCACCTTTTCTGTTTCATTCTTATTTTGGATGTGTCCACATTGTCGGCACAATTAACCACTATGGCTTGAGCACAACATTGATCAATACTAATCCTTTGATTTGATCAGTGCTGAATGGTTGAGTGAATTGTCATTGCATTTATACATACACACATGTCTGGTCAGATCTGATCTTTCACTGCTCTTGTTTTTCTCATTTATTTTTCAGCCCAAAAGAAGATCTGCACGATTGCAGGTGAGTGTCTGCTAAACTATAAGGGCGGGTGTGCTTCCGTTTGACCATAGGTATTGGACTATCGGCAAATTCAACTCTTGAAACATTTATTTGTGCCCAGTGGAGGTTGGGCATGCCCCTATAGCCAGATTTCTTTCCATTGGGAAGTTTTTCTCGCCACTGTTTGAGGGTTCTTTACCTCCTGCTATTTGGGGGCTTGGAGCTGTTATTCCCTTCTGTGTTACTCTGTGGAGCACCTTTGTGAGTAGTGTTACAAATAAAATGCAATTTAATTTGTTTTTTCAAACAGGAACACAAGCCAGCAGAGCCCAAGCCAAAGGTAAAGCACAAGAAATACAGAAAACTAAATGCAAACTAATATTAGACATGTTTGATAGCAATATTCATAATTAATTATATTAAGTGATTAAATGTAGTACATCAATCAAAATAGTGTAATAATACTTTATTACATCCTTTATTAACAATATAGTTACTTTGTTACATCACTTATTAATACTTTATTACATCACTTAATATAGTTATCAGCTATTATTCACGGCAGTAAAGTCAATTTCTTGGTAGCCTTCAATCACTTTAAAGTACTGCTGAAGAATCTTGTTACTCAACAACAAAAGTGTGCATTTTAAATGTTGTTCTGGCGTGTGAGTTGGTGCGGGAGGACTACAGTTTGTGTGTTATTTGCAGAAGGCACCTGCGAAACCTAAGAAGTTCAAGGAACCGGAGAAGCCCAAGCCCGTGGAGGAGGTGGAGCAGAAGAAGGAGGAGGAAGAGGAGGACGTGCCCGCAGAAAACGGAGAGGCCAAAGCTGAGGAGGTTAGAGCCCTGCCATGCGCCTTAGTGTGGCTGTGTGTATATGTCAGTGTTTTATATTACACACACACACACACAGACTGGCTATTTGGTGAAGTTGTATGCAACTTTCCTTAATATAATAATCGATATCCTAGGGATAATGGACATGTTTTATATTCAGTATAAAACATGTTCATTATCCATTATTTTCTAACGTTAATAATGTGGATACCTGCATTGATAATGTCTACATTTGGCTTTCATTAGTCTTCTGAGCAATTCCATGAATTATAGTTTGTATAATATTTGACTTTAGTTAGTATTATATTGTGCTCCAGTGGATGAAGTATGATTGTTGTGGAGGCTGGTCAGTATGGCTAGTGTTGGTGGGGAGAGCAGGCTTGGCCGCTTGCCTCCGTCGCGTGACCTGACACTTCCTGTCTCAAACTCCAGGAGGCGCCCGCACCAGAGGAGCCCGAACAGAAAGAGGAGGAGGAAGAAGAGGAGGAGGAGGAGGAAGAGGAGCCCGCAGCAGAATAACATCCTCACCACATCTTTTACCAGTGCTCTCCCGTACCTCTTTTCTTGTACAATTCAGAGGAATATTTTTATCAACTATTTTCTAAAAGCAGGTTTTTTAGTAGTTTGATTGTAGAAACGCATTTTTTTAAAAAACGACAAAAATGACATGCACACGCTCACACATCTGGAGAGGGATCTCGCCTCATCTGTGCATCTCTGGACGGAAAGATATGGTCATCAGATTGGTCAGCGGTTTCGGTTTTCATGTGTGGGGGAGGGGAGGTTGCAGCCTTTGAAAACATGTAATCGTGTCGTTTTCAGGAAACTGTTGTACAACTGGGAGATCTTGCCTGAGTGACTAACATTCCATAGGCTGTATAAGGGACAGTATATGTAACCTGTATCGTATGGGGCGGGAGGGAAGGGGGGATTACTCAAGTGGGTTATGCATTGTTTTATTGTTCATAATGATTAAAAAAAAAAAAAAAAAAAAAGGTTTTAGAATGTTTGTAAGCTGTGCTCTATAAATGTTAACTCTTACTCATGCAGTTTTTCAGAATCTGCAAACTCAGTAATAAACCTGTTCCCTAGTAATGGAGTTCTCTAAGGCCTGTACATTGCCTGTATTGGTTTTGTCTCATTGTTTGGTGATAGCATTGCAATAACATTGTATAGCTGCTGTGAAAAAGGATTTTCAGACTTCTATATGCAGTATGTATTGGTACGTTGAGGATGATGAAACAGAATATTCCTGTGTTCTTAGCGAAGCTAATGACATGGCATGCATTACAGTGTTAAACATACTGGTTATAACTGTTCATTGAAAAGGACACTGAAGCTAATGACTGTACTTTCACTGAATCTGTCAAGTGAACAAACCAGCAGCAGCAATATTTACCCATGTGGTTTTTAGGTAACAAGTACAAGTGTACAGTTTTTTTCTTTGTAGCTGTATCTGTGTATTGATTGGTATAAACAAACCAATAAAGTGTTGGTTGTAATTTGTTCTGTGAAGGTCTTTCTGTGAATGGGAAATAATATAATATAGAAGGGGTCGATTACGTGTGCATGTTACATTTGTATTAAAGAATTAATACTGTATTCATAACCGAGAGGGAAAACTTTCTTCAAAACGGCTTAAGAAAACTGAAAGTTACTGTTTAGAGGGTTAAGCGCACTACGCAACTAGGGCGCCCAGCGCTAGTGCGTCTCGTCGCCTTCTTACAATTCGATGACGTAATACAAAGTAAAAACGTTGCTCTAAATGCTTGCGTGTATTTTTCTCGACAATTTTAAAGAGGTTCGTTTCTGGACACGAAAACCGTATACGCTTAATTTACAGGATTTAACTTGATTGGCAGAAGTAGTCAAGGCTGAATAGGTTTTAAACAGTTTTTTAAAGCATATTCAGAAGTGAACCGTAAGTACACTTTGTAACACGAATATGCGCTTGAACTGGAACTAGAATAGTTTAACAGGCTAATGGTTGGAGAAAGGAAGGTTTTATTCAAAATCACGACCATGTACGGTTAATATCTTGTTATGGCTCCGGTATTGGCTTTATTTGCATAGACAATTGGCTTATATACATTTGTTCCGCTTTAGTTTTCTGTCGAAAGTCGCGTTGAATGTAGACTACACATAAAGCCTAGATAAAAACATGGTCGCTCTCTACATGTATTTTGTTTAGAACGGTTTGGCTTTGGAATGATCGTACAATCAATAGAAGTCGAGAAAAGGCTTTGAGTTCCGAAAACACCCGAGAAGCAAACTCGTAGCTGCTCCAGTCTTCCCCCCGATTGTTATTTTTCTTAAACGCCCCCCAAGGGTTGCTGTATAATAGACCCATACACCAGGTTTTTATAGAGCTCGTTTATATGAAGTGTTTCGCACTGTTCGACAGCGCGATACATTGTACGTTTGACAAGATACTTTAATTTAGGTAAACCAGCGAAACGACCAAATAAAATTATTCTCAGAAATGTAAACAAGGTTGAAAGGGACTGTTACATTTTTCCTTTAAATCTCATAACCTATTGTCAGAATGTTATACGGTTGATAAAAGTCCAATTAAACATATTTTGGACGTCTTTCCTCCTTATTTTTCCAGGGAATGTATTTATCAGACAAACACCTGAATACAAAATAAAACTGCTGCCTTAACCAAGCCTTAACACACTGCTGGACAGCTGAGTTCTTGGAGGCCTTTTTGGAGGTCTTTATTGTCATAAATTTCCCTGCCTCATTTCTCTAACTAGCTGTAGGCAACACCCCAGCATTCACTTGCAGGTTATAACACAGTACAGCATCTCGCACAGGGCATCAAGAATTAACTGCAATTCAGGAAACACATGAGATGGCATATCATGTAAATGTTTAGAGTAATTCAGTAATTAAGAGCAAAAGTTGGCATGAAACCCAGGAATAGTCCACGTTTTACTCCCCTGTGATTTGCTTTTCCAAATGCCATCTACAAATATCTGAGAAATACAAGGGCAAATCATAGTTATATTTAGGCACCAATGAAGGAACCATTTTAGGGAGGTGGAGATACTGTTGGGGTTCCAGAAAACATCTATGTTTTGTGTGGCCCAGCTGGTAGCTATACTACACTGGCACACCCACATACATATTTCAGCCCTGCGTGGTTCAAACATTATCTGTTATTGCACTATAGAATTAAAAAACATCTGGGAACAGCAGCTGCACAGGTACAGGTAAAATATTGTGAATAGGTAAAAGGGCCAAATATTGAGGTGATTGTGTTCTGTCTCTAGGTCTGTAAGCACACCTCCTCCCTCAGTTGCTTCCATTTATTAAAAGGAAAAAATCTCATGCTATACATTTTATAGTTCAGTATAATTATTGAGTCGATTTACTCTCTTCTTTCTTGTATTGCTATTAGTGTGTGAAACCCTCCCAAGAAGAAAACACAGTGGAGCAGCCTACACCACCATGCACCCAGCTCCTGCCAAATGGCTGCAGCTAAGCAGGTATGCGCTTGGTTAGTGCCTGGATGGGAGACCTCCAGGGAAAACTAAGTTGCTGCTTGAAGTGGTGTAGGAGGTGATGTTCCCTCTGATCAAATTACTCCCAATGCTGCAGAACAGTGATGGGGACACAGTGGTGTAGGAGACATCATATTTTGGATGAGATGTTAAATCAAGGTCCTGACTCACTGTGGTCATTAAAGATCCCATGATACTCATCTGAAAGAGTTGGGGGGGTTCCTTGGTGTCCTGACCAAATTCCCAAACTGACTCTTTCAACCTGCCACCTAATCATTCCAATTCAATCTGCAAAAGTATTGTTCTCTCCCTCTCCACCTCAGCTGATGTGTGGTGAGCATTCTGGTGCAAAATAGCTGAGTTTCCCCTCATCACTAAACATTTTCAGTGTGAAGAAAAGCATATAAAAGCATATAAATGTAATGATCATGGGATTAAACATTAAACATGAAATAAACATAATGCTGTTTTCAAAAGTCCTGTACAAACTTTTGCATACAAAGGAGTTGTGTGGTGTTAGCTTTACCCTTGGCTGTATGAAAATCAGAATTTTCTTTTTACCATTTTTCTTTTTCATGGATGATTCTGGTGGCACTCTCCCATACAGGAGTCAAATTTTAACTTGCCACAGGCTCTAAAATGTGGCATATTTATGGATAAAAGGCTAGTCATTTGGAAGACAATGAGAAGGGTACACACAATTCTATTATAATTTTAAAAATTAAAACTGTTTGTCAATTTGACCCCAATTATAAAGATTGTAATGAAATCTTAAAGGTACGATGGGTAAGAGTTTTGTATTAAAACATTGTTATAAGACAATTGTAAATCCCTTCCTATCATTGAAAAAGACTAACTGACATGTTGACTCACCATCTGCCTGTGTTTATAGTCCTTAAATTCGGTTCAAAGTGTACATGTGTCCGGCCGTAAAATGTATCAAAACATTTTACAGCAATTAAAGCTCATTGGTTGAAAAATGGTTCCAACTGCCACAGCCAATGGCATTCTGCGGGCTTATTCTGATTGTTCGGGTCCCTGCCCAAACTGCACTCCAGACAAGCAATCATTGAAACTCTGTGTACTATTGCTTATTATCCAAGCGAAGACTACATATGTAGTTATAAACCAATACCAGTTTGTGATCGGTAGCAACAAGCAAATTAGCTATAGTTAGCTTGAAGAATTTACAATTTACAATTATACCCACTTACGATAAAATATATGCAATGCGAACATAGTAGCGATTGCACAAGCGTTGTACTTCAGGTGGATATTTGTTCATTCGGGAAGCTAACTAGTAATCGGTAATTTGCTTGTTCTAGCCAACTGGTATTGTTTTCTAACTAGATAGGCTAGGCAATAGTATACAGCGTTTCAGTGATCGCTTGTCTGGAGTGCAATTTGGGCAGCTACACGTTCCCTTTTTCTCTTTACGTGTTCAATCATCCATAAACCTTTATTTCTCGCAAACTGTAAGTTGCATCAGTTGTGGTAAACTATCATATCTTAGTTATATAGCCAGCTAGTTACGCAGCCAAATTAGGTGCTTGCTCACAATATAGTTGGTTAGCTAAAGTGAAAACTATTAATAGTGTTGTGTAGCACACCAAAGTCAAGATCTCAGTCACCTGTTCGGCCAACATTTTCTAACTACGAAAAGACGGCAGGCTCTGTTGCGTTTGTCACTGTCAGCTCTCCAAAACAGTGCACGAGAAAACTGAACTGTATAATAACGATTTATGCGTTATATTCATAGACTGCGGGAAGCATAAACGGTGTTGTGGTTTGAGGTTGTCTGCTGTTGCAATTCCTCTCTTGACCGTTAGGAGCCTGAAAATACCTATTGTACCTTGGAGTGTACATAATGGAGCGCTTGAAGCAGGTTTTAGTTCGTTGCAGTTGCGCACCAAGGACCGGGGTTTGATTGCCAAAGCTGAGTTTGGCCGGCTCACGTGGAGTGGGAGAATTGGCGCGGCGCTGCGAGGGCTGCCCAGGGTGACCCGATCCATATGGGCCGCCGAGGGACGAGGTGCAGGCGGTATATGCTAACATGGCAATTGAAATAGATAGGGCACAATTAGCTACCAAATTGGGAGAAAACGTGGAACAAATGTACACAAAAAAAGGAAATCTTAACATAATATGAGGGTTAAGACATGACCAATAATTTTGGGTGATCCAGAATATTTGCAGTAACCATTGGCATTCCTAAAATAATATTGTAAATCCTGACACCTGTCGCTGCTTTGACCTCTTATCCTGGATTTACATTTACATGGATGAACATAAAGTGCCTACAGGGACACAGACACTTGGAAAATGACAGCCCTAATGGTCACATGATCAATTATTTAGATCTATGAAATCTTCTGAAACCCATCCTTTATTCTATATGTAAAAAATATAGCTCTGCACCTTTGATTTAAACAAGAACTAGGGTACATGACTGGGACAGCCTTTAGCCTAGTAGCTAAGGTACATGACTGGGGCAGCCTGTAGCCTAGTGGCTAGTGGCTAAGGTACATGACTAGGGCAGCCTGTAGCCTAGTGGCTAAGGTACATGACTGGGGCAGCCTGTAGCTGAGTGGCTAAGGTACATGACTGGGGCAGCCTGTAGCCTAGTGGCTAAGGTACATGACTGGGGCAGCCTGTTGCCTAGTGGCTAAGGTACATGACTGGGGCAGCCTGTAGCCTAGTGGCTAAGGTACATGACTGGGACAGCCTGTAGCCTAGTGGCTAAGGTACATGACTGGGGCAGCCTGTAGCCTAGTGGCTAAGGTACATGACTGGGGCAGCCTGTAGCCTAGTGGCTAAGGTACATGACTGGGGCAGCCTGTAGCCTAGTGGCTAAGGTACATGACTGAGGCAGCCTGTAGCCTAGTGGCTAAGGTACATGACTGGGGCATAATAGTGAACCAAACTGTTGACTTGGGCATGCCCAGTGTTTTTGCAATGTTCCTCATTGATTGGTTTTGATTTCTGAGTCTTATGATGGCCAGCTTAATTTGCATCAACACTACTGTCTTCCCCATGTTGTCACACCCCAACAGCAAAGGCAATTTCAAAGTCTAGAATCAAGACTAGACATCAACAGCTCCCGTCTGCATTCACTCACAACACACTAATCATACACCTGCCAAACGAAATACATCTGTGAAGACAAATACTTGTAGTACCTTAAAATGGGGGGGATGTTACATACAAGGTCATTTCTAAACCGTTCGTCCAATGAAACAGATGAAAATACCATCAAATTCACCTCATTGTCATTGTTAAGGTGCTAGATTGTCAGTCCATCTTTCCTGCAGCCTGCTCCTTATCATATAAAGACACATTTTCTAATGCTTTTTTTTAAACTTAAAAGGATATTCAAAAATACCAAAAAACAAAAAAACATTTTATTCACAAGTTTATTTTTTACCTCCATTTTGAAACGTATTTCCTATTTTAACACACACACACACACACATATACACTCACCGAGCACTTTATTAGCTATTTATTGGATTTCTTTTTTTACTTCTACTGGTGTAGCCTATCCACTTACAGTTATGATGTGTTGTGTGTGACCAGTCTGGCCATTCTCCCCTGACGTCTCTTATTAACAAGAACAAAAAAACAAAAACATCCATAAACATCCAGTACACAGCAGATCCGTGGGGGAAAAAAGCCTTGTTAATGAGAGAGGTCCGAGGAGAATCGCCAGACTGGTAAAAGCTGACAGGAAGGTGACAGTGCAGAAGAGAATCTCTGAACACACAAGTGGATAGGTTACAGCAGCAGAAGCAGCAGAAAAAGTATAATAAGTACCTAATAAAGTGCTCATTGCGTGTATATATAGTCCCCTCAAAACGTATTGGAAAAGCCAAGCCTTTGTTTTCGCAATACAATGAATACATTTGCTACTAGGAATATAGCAACTTCAGATCACCAAATTTTTAGGTAAGCAAAATTATTGGACCAGAGAGTATTTAAGTAAATAACTCTTAATACTTGGTAGCATATTGCTTGCTTGCAATAACTGCATCAAGCCTGCGACCCATTGACATCACCAAACTGTTGCATTCTTCTTTTCTGATGCTTTACCAGGCTTTTACAGCAGCCTCTTTTAGTTGTTGTTTGTTTCAGGGTTTTCCCATCAATCTCCTCTTCAGGAGGTGAAATACATGCTCAATTGGGTTAAGGTCTGGTGATCAACTTAGCCAGTCAAAAACCTTCCACTGTTTTGGATTATTGTCTTGCTGCATGATGAAGTTCCTCACAATTAGTTTGGACACATTTCTCTGTAAGTTGGCAGAAGTTTGTAGACTTCTGTATTCATCCTGCTGCTACCATCATGAGTTACATCATCAATAAAGATTAGTGAGCCCACTCCAGAAGCAGCCATGCAGGCCCAAGCCATGACACTTCCTCCACCGTGCTTCACAGATGAGCTTGTATGTTTTGGATCATGAGCAGATCCCTTCTTTCTCCACACTTCAGGTTAATCCTGGTCTCATCAGTCCATACAACTTTGTTCCAGAACTTTTGTGGCTTGTTTTGTGGTTCTTTGCCAATTGTAATCTCACCTTCTGAATCTTACTACTGATGAGTGGTATAGCCAGATGCAGATATTGCTGCTCTCTAAGTCTCCTTTGACTGGTTGATTGAGATACCTTCACCCCTGCCCTGTGGAGATTGTTTGTGATGTCAGAGACTGATGGCATTTTCACAGCTCTCACAATGTTTCTGTCATCAACTGCTGTTGTTTTCCTTGGTCGACCTGTTTGGTGTCCGTCGCTCTGTACGCCAGCGGCTTCTTTCTTTTTCAGGACATTGCAAGTTGTTGTACAAGCTATCCCCAATGCTTGTGAAATGGCTCTGATCGATTTCCCCTCTTTTCTGAGCTTCAAAATGGCTTGCTTTCCTCCCAAAGACAGCTCTCTGGTCTTTGTGTTGCTTTATCTTTTCTAACATAAATGCAGTCTTCACAGGCTAAAACCAAGGGTAGACATTCAGAACGATTTATTGTTTAACCAATCAATCTAACAGGACACATCTGGGAAACAAGAAACACCTGTCAGTCACATGCTCCAATACTTTTGCTCACCTAAAAAGTGGGTGGTCTGATACAAAAGGTGATGTGTTCGAAGTTCTTTAACAAATCTAAATAAAAATAAAATAAAAGCTGAAATTTGGAACTGTCATCTCACATACAGCTTTGGACCTCAAACTCAATTGTCTTCAATGTATTGCAAAAACAAAAGAATTGACCTTACTGTTCCAATACTTTCGTAGGGGACTGTGTATATGCATCAAAAACGTACCAGTTTCGGTTACCCAACCATATGTTCCCAGAACGCGAGAACAAAAAACCACTTGCTATTGTGAATGTCACCATTTGTAATACCAATACTGTCTAATGTATAAATAACAGGATAAAACAATATTCCAAAATAATAATTTCGCAATTTTACATCTGCTGGATATAAGGCAGTTATTGAAAACAGCGAATGCACTAATTGTTCATTTCCCGTGAGGACCCACAAACTTGGGGTCTTAGTTCTTAGTTCTGATATATTAGGAATAGGCACGGCCCGGTTTTCCAGTCTTTACATTCATTTAAGCGACTGAAACGTGTGCGTTCTCGGAGCAAATGGACATACTCGTAATTAATATTAAGCAACGACACGATTGTATATGTTCAATGTATGATAAAGGCTGCTGTAAGTGTCGACAATGCAATCTCGGCTCCAGTCTTTGTGTCGCCATAATATGTGACGTCATCGCAAAGACACGCTCGACCTTGCAGGAGAAAACAACAATAGAATATTTTTCTCTGGCGTTTTACTCCTTTGTGCGACGTTCTTGTAACTATAGCGGGGTTGAAATAAAAAAGTTTTTTAAATCCCGAGAGAGCGAGCGAGCGTTTTGATACTGTTGTGATCTCCCTTTGTTAGAGGATTTATTTTTTTCTTCCCCACCCCCTATTTCCTCTCCTCTGGCGGAAGTATCTCGGAGAGCAGAGGCCTCATCCTTCCAATGGCGACCGAAAACTGGCAGAATAGAGAGCGGGAGCAACTGAGGAGGGGGTCAGAGCAGAGAAACGGAAAATAAATAAATATATCATACGATTACTTAAAATAAGTTCGACGAAAATTTACCCCCTGAGCAATGGCCGAATCAGTGGCCAAAAGTCAGAATGTTTCGCTCCTTGAATCGGGTAAGAAGCCTAAAAGTGAATACATTTCAAAATATCGATATTATGGTTTTTACATTTGAAAACCCATTCTGGTCTTGATGTTTCTTGTTTCCCTTTGTAGAGCTATATTACCTAATTTCTCGCTTTTTAACGACCGGTCCCTGTCGGAAAGCGGCTGAGGTGAGCTGTGGCTAGCCTCTACTCATTTCTTCATTTCTAAATGTTCGGCAAGCAAACTTGTACGTTATGCTAATTCTAAATATAAATGACATTGTCATCTGAAACGTAGATTTGTTATCTATTGCAGGTTTTAGTGCGTGAGCTGGAGGAATACCAGGTGTGTATATTGCGACTCCGCGAAACCTCCGCTACTGCTTGCGTCTCGGCAGTACTGGAACGTAAAATTCGTCTTGGCTTTTTTTAACCGGTTGTATGTGTGACCCTGTCTCTCTTTTTTGACATCACTCGTTTTTACAAATCTAATTTCAGATAGGCTAGTAGTGAAGCCGGTACTTTTACTAAAATGGTGTTCTTCGACCTAACACTGAACATTCTGTTTAAAGCTCCTGCCAAGGAGATTGGACTGGGAAGGGAACGCGCATCCCAGAACCTACGAAGATTTGGTAAGAGTGTATAAGTCTATATTGTCAATTATAATTTAATATTCTGTTTTAGCTAGCTAAGTATAGCTGAATGTCTGTAGAGCCTAACGACTCCACCAGGGTGTACTCGTAGCAACTGTCAGTCTGGCGTCGGCAGCAGTAGGCTATGGTATTCTGGTTCGAATCAGTCGTGACAGATTTTTGTTGACAGTGAGAGTTTAGAGAGGAATGGTGGGGAAATCGTCGACACGCATTCGGATTGCTAAACTAATTTAGCCGACCCGTGATTAGCAAGATACATTTTATTTCTGAGTGTTGTATTGCAGATAGGGTGGGACTCTTGGGGGCGTGGCTAAGTAACGATTGTCCAATGTGGCCAATCCGCTGCTTGTATGCACTTTGGTTAAATTATATCGCTTGTGACCTGCTCTGTGATTCGTCCGAATGGCAAATGTGTTTTGCATAGTTACCCAGTGCCATCTCAGGCAGGAGCAGATGTTACCGTCGGAAACTCAGCCAGAGACCTTGTTTCCAAAAAAATGATTTTTATTTTAAGCTATTATGGTCTAGATATACATTTTGTATCGTTCTACAACGAACAATGCCCCATGTACGAACAAGAATCTGTTTTCAACCTTCCACTCTTAAGAATGAAACGAATAAATAACACATCAATATCAATAGAACATTTCAAACCTACTGAAATGGCTCTTCATTAGCTACTCATTTTATTATTTTTGAGAATAATCATTGTGTAATTATTTAAAGCCTTCAATGCCGTTAGCAAAAAATAAATGATTTGAATTTGAGTTTAGTTCAGACGGAGTGAAACGCAGCACAAACATTGTAAAAATAAAAGCTTTGGAACGGTCGCGTTTTCACAATGTTGCTATGATGTGCGAAACCTTTCGGTGCGTTTCCATCATGTGACATTTTGAAGGCCAATTTCCCCACGGACTTTGAGTCTCGTTTGCATTTGCATTTTTAATAGAAAATGGAAAACCGGTATCCAAATGACGTTTAGGTACAGGAACCGTAGCACACGTTTTTAGTTACTCAAATTCAGTTTCAACCTGTAAAAATGTCAGTGTCAGTTAGTAGTCCTGTTTGGGCATGTTTTAACCCATGCCCTGCTCAGTAGCTTTAAAAGCATTTACGTGCTTCTCTTACTGAGAAGTTGCCCATTTTATTTTCATTTTATTCACAGTGGCTGCGTTCTACTTTCCTATTATGTTGCAACATAACGAGAGAAGCATATTTGCTTGTGACAGCAGAAGCGGATTGTTAATTATGAATGCGTTTTTGTGTATTTGCCGGGAACAGTGTGTGTAATTAGCGTTTTTGTTGGTAGGTGGCTGCGAATAGGCATGTGGCCCCAGACCACCTGCTGCAGATCTGCAGGCAGATGGGTCCGATTCTGGACAGAGAGTTTCCGTCCGGTGTGTCTGGAGTCTGCTCTCTCCTGGGTTCAGGCCGACATTCCCTCCTCCGAACGGCCAAAGGTACCCAACTTCCCACATGAGCCTATAACCCAACTCCACAGGAGGCCTGATTCCGAGCTAATATTCCATGCAATACTATTCATATTGCCTGTCTGTCAGGTATAACCCTTATGTGGTTTAACCTATGTCAGGTATAAACCTATGTATGTGTCGTCTATGTTTTATTTATTTATTTTTACATATATTTTTAAATGCAAGAAAGCTCTAGTGCAGTGCTGCACATTGACATATGTAATAACATTGCTTAATACAATTTGTTCAGTTCCCTATTTGTAAAACTAAGCTTTTTGTTGCTAGCATTGAAAAAACAGATGTGCAATTTTTAAAAAACGATGCTTCTTCACCTTCTTGGCCTGCTCTGTAACTCTAGCCGGACCAGTTTATATTTTGTGATGACCTAATATCCCCCCCAACGCCTCTTCATCACCAGACTGCAGGAAGGTCGTACGGAAGGGCTCGTTTTTTGCCGCACTCCATCGGGGAAGACCACCGGAGCTACCTTTGAGATGCTGGGACCCTCCCAATCTGGGTAAGCGTTCTCAGACTGGCAGGTAGAGGCATGGAGGTCTATAACACCTGAACACCTGTGTGTCTTACCACAGTGACACACGCGCACACACACACACACACACACACACACACACACACACTCTCATGCCCGTAGAGTACACACACGCACACACACACACTCATGCCTGTATAGTACACACACACACACGCGCACACACACACACTCACACTCTCATACCCGTGTGTCTTTGGCAGTGATGGTGTGTCTCACACACACACACACACACACACACACACACACACACACACACACACTCTCATACCCGTGTGTCTTTGGCAGTGATGGTGTGTCTCACACACACACACACACACACACACACTCTCATACCCGTGTGTCTTTGGCAGTGATGGTGTGTCACACACACACACACACGCACACTCACACACACACACACACACACACACAAACACTCTCATACCCGTGTGTCTTTGGCAGTGATGGTGTGTCACACACACACACACACACACACACACACACACACTCTCATACCCGTGTGTCTTTGGCAGTGATGGTGTGCCGCGGGAGGGAACTGACTGGGGCGCAGCGTTTCGGCTCCGTTAACCCCGTCAGCAACTACCAACACATGAGGCTGCACCGGAGGATTCTGGGCCACCTGTCAGCCGTGTACTGCATCGCGTTCGACCGCACTGGCCTCCGCGTCTTCACGGTGAGCAAGGACCCTCCTGGGCTCTAGACCTGCTCGCCATTTGTGTAGCACAGCCAGTGTTTTCTGCTGATTTCAGGCTGTAGTTCAAGAACAACCTCGACTCCGGTTGAGTGATTTGTATTCGTGAGGTGTTGAATGATTCTTGATTTCCGTTGAAAATCATTCAAACGTGAACGCTGGTGCGATGGCGTGCCTCCCCTCCCCGTGTGTAACCCTGCGTTCCCCCAGGGCTCCGATGACTGCCTGGTGAAGATCTGGTCCTCCTTCGACGGGCGGCTGCACTCCACACTCCGGGGGCACTCGGCCGAGATCTCGGACCTGGCCGTTAACTTTGAGAACACCCTGATATCGGCCGGCAGCTGTGACAAGACCATCCGGGTGTGGTGCCTGCGCACCTGTGCGCCCGTCGCGGTCCTCCAGGGCCACAGCGGCTCCATCACCTCCCTGCAGGTAGGGGGCGCTGCGCCCTCTCACCGCCAGCTCTGTCTCACTGGCTCTCAAAGGCCCAGACCATGGGCTCATTCCAATCGCTTACCGACCTTACAACCAATTAAATGTTCCTTAGTAGTATGAGTTAGGAACTCCAAATCCTTCCTTTGTGTATAAATGATCGCCCTGTGGATCCACCTCTCCTCAACTGCCACGCATCCGCCTCGTCTGTAACTGACGCAGTTTCACTGGGGTCTGAAGGGGCGAGGGCCGTGTCTGTAACTGACGCAGTTTCACTGGGGTCTGAAGCGGCGAGGGCTGCGTCTGTAACTGACGCAGTGTCACTGGGGTCTGAAGGGGCGAGGGCTGTGTCTGTAACTGACGCAGTGTCACTGGGGTCTGAAGGGGGGCGGACCGCGTCTGTAACTGACGCAGTGTCACTGGGGTCTGAAGCGGCGAGGGCTGTGTCTGTAACTGACGCAGTGTCACTGGGGTCTGAAGGGGGGCGGACCGCGTCTGTAACTGACGCAGTGTCACTGGGGTCTGAAGGGGGGTGGCTGTGTCTGTAACTGACGCAGTGTCACTGGGGTCTGAAGCGGCGAGGGCTGCGTCTGTAACTGACGCAGTGTCACTGGGGTCTGAAGGGGCACCAGTAAAAGGATCCTTTTGCCTAATTCACATTTTCTTGATTTTTTTTTTTTTTTTTCTTGTCGCTTTCTCAGTTTTTTTCTTTTGTCAGAGTAGATAAAAGAGCAAGAAAATAAGCGATTGGAATGAAGCCCCTCTGGATTGGAATGAACTTTTTTTCCCCTTTAAGGCAGGGGCAAAAAAATCCGGTTTTGTAACACTGGACGGTTTCTGGAGTGCCTGGAGCAGCTGTTGTTGAACAAGATTAATCGTTGAAGTTGGTTTAAATTTTTCCCGCCCAAAAGTTTTCCCTTCCTGTAGATTGCAATCCCTCCAGCCATCATCTTTTATTTACTTTTAGAATTAATTTTACTTTCATCCTGAATGAATGTCAGGGTAATGTTATGAATTCATACTGTGAAGTCATTTCAGATGAGAGAATAATTTTACCTGTGCATAGCGGGCAGGAATTTTGCGATGAAACGTCTGAAGTCAGTGTGACTGGATGTTGCCGATTGTTTTCTTTCCCAAAATGCCCTTTTCTGTCCCCTCAGTTCTCTCCATTTGCCAAGGGCTCCAAGCGCTACATGGTTTCCACGGGAACAGACGCCACGGTGTGCTTGTGGCAGTGGGATGTGAACAACATCAATTTCAGGTGATCACCAGCTCCTTACCTGATTCATCAGCTCTTATAGTGGAAGGCAGGACCATTTACACAACATTACCTGACTTTAGAACAATGACCATTTACCAACAGTTACCTGACTTTAGACCAATGACCATTTACCAACAGTTACCTGACTTTAGAACAATGACCATTTACCAACAGTTACCTGACTTTAGAACAATGACCATTTACCAACAGTTACCTGACTTTAGAACAAAGACCATTTACCAACAATTACCAAACTTTAGAAGACTATTGTAATAATACTGTGGTATTGCGGCTTTACCAAGGTTAGAGACATTTGTGTTTGCGCACTAGGCTACCAACTTGCAAATTTACGATAAATGTATATTAGATTTATTAGCATAACATTGAAAGGTATACGAGTGCTTGTTAAATTCCTCTCCTGAAAATATTTTAAAATATGATTTAGTTTGGGATGTCAGCAGCTTCGTTGTTGCTTCAAAATGTGAATACTCCACGAGTAGGACATGTACCTGAAAGCCTGTGTGCCTCACACACCCACTGACACACAGTTATGTATATCAGTTTTAAAAAATTTAATCTGCCGGCAAATACTCATTCACTCTAGTAGAAGGTCCCACCCCTAACAGTGACATGTGAGTGAGCCATAGCCAATAACAGAAAGGCTGCAGCTACTGTTGGCCCCAGTCATTTATGTGTTCAAGCCAGGGTGCAGCACTCAACTTTTTGTTCCAACCAATTACCTTAATTTATTTTTCTGACAACTATAGAAAGGATGCTGGTTCACTCCTGTACTTGAGCAGAGTAAAATCTTTAGGATACACTTGCAGTCTACAGCTGTGGCTGGTGTGTACACAAATGTCTGATCCAGATGTTTTTTTTGCCAATTCAATAATTAAGAGAAGAAGTTGGCACAAAATCCTGAAGCGGATCAGCCCTTGCTGTGCACTCAAGCCAATCAGAGATGCTCTTCACCACTGGAAACGTGCACTGACTGGTTGATATCCTGAAACCAGGTCCCATTATCGGCTTAGAATGGTTGGTTTTGCTTGGTTAACACATAAGAGTGGAAGCTGGCGGGTAAAGCGGGGTCTATTGGGCCTTCACCCATGGTGGGTTTATCCAGGCTAGCGGTGGACAGGTCTGACGGAGAAATGGAGGGGAAAATGGAGATTGTATCCGGTTTTCTGCATGATCGTCAGAGGATGGGATTTGGCAGAAAGGGCAAAAACATACTTTCTGTTTGTGTTCAAGTGATCGGCCACACAAGTTTACAGAGCGGCCGAGACCAGGAGTGCAAGTCATCTGCTCTTCCTGCAGCTCTGGTAAGGACCAAAATACAAAACTAATAAAAACACAAACAAATAAATAGAAGAATTGTAAAGATTTTTCTATGAGGTGGCTTCTACGTTAATGTTAATTACAGTAAATTACATTTAAATATCTTTCTAAACAGCAATGGTGTCTGCATGTATCACTTAGAGAAGATGGAGCTGAATTCTGTGGAAGCGTTTGGGATGTGGCCTGACTTGTTGAATGTTTCAGGCGGGATGTTCCTGGTGACCGGGAGCACTGACCACGTCATCAGGGTGTACTACCTGGGCTGTGGAACTCCGGAGAAGACTGCCGAGCTGGACGCCCACACGGTAAAACCCCCCCCCTCTCTTCTTAAGGAAGAATAAAGAAATGGGGACCTGGTCACTTGAATCATCCTGTACCAAACCATTGACACAACCCTGCGGCCAAAACCAGTCTTCTTTTTTGAAGCTAATTTTCTGGTCAAGTGCTTGCTACATTTGCATATGTTATTTCATTCTTTTTGATAAATACTGTTTTTATACCACAGATTTTTGCCTTTTTATTTTATTTTATTTTTTACTAGGCCGTGACTGCTTTGTGATTTTAGCCAGGATTTCCCGCGATAAACACCTAGCCTTAGTGCGGATACATTTATAAACGCTAACCCTGGTCTGACAGCACTAATGTCTGACAGGTAGTTGACCCGGTTAAAATGGTTTCCATCATGTTTTCTCAGGACAAGGTGGACAGTATCCAGTTTTGCCATTCTGGAGAGAGGTATGTGATCTATTTTGATCAAAGTGGAATACAGTTATCTGTTTCCAAAAACACTATCATAAGGGCAGTTTATGGAATGTCCATGATTGATATATTTTTGCCGGTTTTAGAGCAGAGTGAACAAGAATGCATTCTAACCAATCTGTTCAATAGAGTTAATAGTATTACTTGTTTAGACCAGTTTGAGCCAGAAAGGCGAGTTTCCTGTCTTGGGGCCCTCTTCACACGGACAGGTTGTGGTCTGTGCGTGTCGTGTGAGGGTTTTTGATCAGGCGTTCTCTGTGGGCAGGTTCGTGAGTGGCAGCAGGGACGGCACGGCACGGGTTTGGGCCCTGAAGCAGCGGCACGAGTGGAAGAGCACCCTGCTGGACATGTCTGCTGCTCTGGCCGGGTAGGACCCCCGGGCCTCATCACGCATGCCCCACCCATCTGAACCAGCCGCGGTCAGGGCAGCCCTCCGACAGCTTCAGTACAGCGCGGTCAGGGCAGCCCTCCGACAGCTTCAGTACAGCGCGGTCAGGGCAGCCCTCCGACAGCTTCAGTACAGCATGGTCAGGGCAGCCCTCTGACAGCTTCAGTACAGCGCGGTCAGGGCAGCCCTCCGACAGCTTCAGTACAGCGCGGTCAGGGCAGCCCTCCGACAGCTTCAGTACAGCGCGCTCAGGGCAGCCCTCCGACAGCTTCAGTACAGCGCGGTCAGGGCAGCCCTCCGACAGCTTCAGGGCAGTGCGGTCAGGGCAGCCCTCTGACATCTCACAGGGAACGCTGTCCTTATGAAGCGCTGGTTTTACGAGTGTACCATACCTATCCAAAATGAGTTAAATGTCACCTGGTTAGACCCGAAATAACAATTACATTGCCATTACGTTGCTTGGCCGATTGAATTCAGGGAATATTCTGGATGTAAAGCATTGAAGCCTCTTCTGAAGGCAGCACGGCAGGGAGAACCTGCTGGTTGCATGTTTGGTGAATGGAGGAAGGCCCATTTGGGGTGCAGGGATGTGGATTTTGAATAATTCGACATTTGAATGTTCCACTGCAAGGCTTCAAAAAAAGAATATTCAAAAGCAGAAACCCGCAACCCCACTGTACCACACAAACTCAAGCCATCTCTCTACACCACACCCAACCCCCACTGAACCACACAAACTAAAGCCATCTCTCTACACCACACCCAACCCCCACTGAACCACACAAACTAAAGCCATCTCTCTACACCACACCCAACCCCCACTGAACCACACAAACTAAAG
This sequence comes from Conger conger, assembly GCF_963514075.1. Taxonomy (NCBI): domain Eukaryota; kingdom Metazoa; phylum Chordata; class Actinopteri; order Anguilliformes; family Congridae; genus Conger; species Conger conger. Next base: position 46,832,007 of record NC_083772.1, on the reverse strand, counting down.
CCATTTCTCTACACCACACCCAACCACCACTGTATCACACAAACTAAAGCCATTTCTCTACACCACACCCAACCCGCACTGTACCACACAAACTAAAGCCATCTCTCTACACCACACCCAACCCCCACTGTACCACACAAACTAAAGCCATTTCTCTACACGACCCAGGACAACTGTACCACGCAACACTCATGCCATTTCTGCTGATTGTGGTTCTCTACCAATCTGCATTCACTCACATTCAGCGATGAAAATTACAAATAATATCAATGAATATGGGGCCTTACACTTCAAATGTTGATACTGATCTTATCAACTAAACACACTGCAGTACTCTAGATTATAATTATAGTTATAATACATTATGTATTTATATGACATTATTAATCTGAATGTTTTTCTTTGTAAAAGTTCTGAGCCTCGGACTGATGAGGAGAGCTTCTTCAAGTCCAAAGTGACGATGGTGTCGTGGGATCGCCATGACGACATGGTCATCACTGCGGTCAACAACCACCTCCTGAAAGTGTGGAACTCCTACACAGGGCAGCTTCTGCACATCCTGAGAGTGAGACAGCCGCATTCTCTCCTACCTCTGAGCCCGGTCTCCAGCAAACGGCCGAGACCAGGCCGTTTCAGAACGTCTCTGTGAAACCTGAGCATGCTTAGTCTTAAGTACGGTTCAATCAGGTCGTCATGGAAACGTCAATGGTTGTTTATTTGTTTGACTCAGTGTAGACTGTCAAGTCCATACTCGCAGACGTTTTGAGATTTAAACACGGATGTTCCGTGATTTCTTGTTTCGTCTTGGCTGTTTGGTGGACACTGGGCTTTAATCAACATAATATTACTGATTGGGTGAAACAAACTGAGAAAATGCAGAAGTAATTGAATGAGCCAATTAGATAAGAGATGGCCCACTTCTGTCACTCCAGTACGAGGAATCTTATTGGTTGATTCAAGTGAGCCGGTTTTTGGAAAGTGTGCCATTTATATGCAAGACCTAGGAACCAGTTGTGTGTTACGTGTGGAATTAACCAATGAGGAGAGACTGACATTTCTGTTGCTCCCCTATAGGGTCACGAGGCGGAGGTGTATGTGCTGGAGCCACACCCCTTTGACCCCAGGGTCATGCTCTCTGCAGGGCATGATGGGAACGTCTTTATCTGGGACCTGTCCAGGGGCTCCAAGACACAGCACTACTTCAACATGGTGCGTCAGGGTCAGCTCCATAACACACTCACACAGCACTGCTTCAACATGGTGCGTCAGCTCCATAACACACTCACAGAGCACTGCTTCAACATGGTGCTTCAGCTCCATAACACAAACACAGCACTGCTTCAACATGGTGCGTCAGGGTCAGCTCCATAACACACACACACAGCACTGCTTCAACATGGTGCGTCAGCTCCATAACACACACACACAGCACTGCTTCAACATGGTGCGTCAGCTCCATAACACACTCACACAGCACTGCTTCAACACGGTGCGTCAGCTCCATAACACACTCACACAGCACTGCTTCAACATGGTGCGTCAGCTCCATAACACACACACACAGCACTGCTTCAACATGGTGCGTCTGCTCCATAACACACTCACACAGCACTGCTTCAACATGGTGCGTCTGCTCCATAACACACTCACACAGCACTGCTTCAACATGGTGCTTCAGCTCCATAACACACTCACACAGCACTGCTTCAACATGGTGCGTCAGCTCCATAACACACACACACAGCACTGCTTCAACATGGTGCGTCAGCTCCATAACACACACACACAGCACTGCTTCAACATGGTGCGTCTGCTCCATAACACACTCACACAGCACTGCTTCAACGTGGTGCTTCAGCTCCATAACACACTCACACAGCACTGCTTCAACATGGTGCGTCGGGGTCAGCTCCATAACACACACACACAGCGCTACTTCAACATGGTGCGTCAGCTCCATAACACACTCACACAGCACTGCTTCAACATGGTGCGTCAGCTCCATAACACAAACACAGCACTGCTTCAACATGGTGCGTCAGCTCCATAACACAAACACAGCACTGCTTCAACATGGAGTGTCAGCTTCATAACACACTCAGCACTGCTTCAACACGGTGCGTCAGCTCCATAACACACTCACACAGCACTGCTTCAACATGGTGCGTCAGCTCCATAACACAAACACAGCACTGCTTCAACATGGTGCGTCTGCTCCTTAACACACTCACACACACAGCACTGCTTCAACATGGTGCGTCTGCTCCATAACACACTCACACACACAGCACTGCTTCAACATGGAGCGTCAGGGTCAGCTCCATAACACACTCACACAGCACTGCTTCAACACGGTGCGTCAGCTCCATAACACACTCACACAGCACTGCTTCAACACGGTGCGTCAGCTTCATAACACACACACACAGCACTGCTTCAACACGGTGCGTCAGCTCCATAACACACTCACACAGCACTGCTTCAACATGGTGCGTCAGGGTCAGCTCCATAACACACTCACCCAGCACTGCTTCAACATGGTGCGTCAGCTCCATAACACACTCACACAGCACTGCTTTAACATGGTGCGTCAGCTCCATAACACACACACACACACACACACACAGCACTGCTTCAACATGCTGCGTCAGCTCCTTAACACACTCACACAGCACTGCTTCAACACGGTGCGTCAGCTCCATAACACACACACACACACACTCACACAGCACTGCTTCAACATGCTGCGTCAGCTCCATAACACACTCACACAGCACTGCTTCAACATGGAGTGTCAGCTTCATAACACACTCACACAGCACTGCTTCAACATGCTGCGTCAGCTCCTTAACACACTCACACAGCACTGCTTCAACACGGTGCGTCAGGTTCAGCTCCATAACACACTCACACAGCACTGCTTCAACATGGTGCGCCTGCTTCAGTTCCGTAACACACTCACACAGCACTGCTTCAACATGGTGCATCAGCTCCATAACACACTCACACAGCACTGCTTCAACATGGTGCATCTGCTTCAGCTCCATAACACACTCACACAGCACTGCTTCAACATGGTGCATCTGCTTCAGTTCCGTAACACACTTACCAGGAGCTCTGATCTAACAGCACAGCACTGTTCAAAGGGAGTGGCAACGATACGCGGCTGATGTTGGTTATTTTCGTTGCACAGTGGCACAAGTGAGGGGGTAGAGTGGAACACCAAAATGGTTCCATTCTGAGGATAGAACCTGTTTCCAGTGGTGCAGATGGAGGGCAGGGTTGACTGTTGGCTCTGGTTGTTTCCCGTGTTGACGCGTGCTGCAGATCGAGGGCCAGGGTCATGGCGCCGTGTTCGACTGCAAGTTCTCACCGGACGGCCAGCGCTTCGCCTGCACCGACTCCCACGGCCACCTGCTGGTGTTCGGCTTCGGCGGCTCCCGGCCCTACGAGAAGGTGAGCGCAGCCGGCCTGATTTCACCTCACACCCACACTGAGGGCTTCACCTCACACCCGCACTGAGGGCTTCACCTCACACCCACACACTGAGGGCTTCACCTCACACCCACACACTGAGGGCTTCACCTCACACCCACACTGAGGGCTTCACCTCACACCCACACACTGAGGGCTTCACCTCACACCCACACACTGAGGGCTTCACCTCACACCCACACACTGAGGGCTTCACCTCACACCCACACTGAGGGCTTCACCTCACACCCACACACTGAGGGCTTCACCTCACACCCACACACTGAGGGCTTCACCTCACACCCACACACTGAGGGCTTCACCTCACACCCACACTGAGGGCTTCACCTCACACCCACACTGAGGGCTTCACCTCACACCCACACACTGAGGGCTTCACCTCACACCCACACTGAGGGCTTCACCTCACACCCACACTGAGGGCTTCACCTCACACCCACACACTGAGGGCTTCACCTCACACCCACACACTGAGGGCTTCACCTCACACCCACACTGAGGGCTTCACCTCACACCCACACACTGAGGGCTTCACCTCACACCCACACACTGAGGGCTTCACCTCACCCCCACACTGAGGGCTTCACCTCACACCCACACACTGATGGCTTCACCTCACACCCACACACTGAGGGCTTCACCTCACACCCGCACGGAGGGCTTCACCTCACACCCACACTGAGGGCTTCACCTCACACCCACACACTGAGGGCTTCACCTCACACCCACACACTGAGGGCTTCACCTCACACCCACACTGAGGGCTTCACCTCACACCCACACACTGAGGGCTTCACCTCACACCCACACACTGAGGGCTTCACCTCACCCCCACACTGAGGGCTTCACCTCACACCCGCACTGAGGGCTTCACCTCACACCCACACACTGAGGGCTTGACCTCACACCCGCACGGAGGGCTTCACCTCACACCCACACTGAGGGCTTCACCTCACACCCACACACTGAGGGCTTCACTGTGGCCAGTCTGGGCTGGGAGTCGATGTACACCGAGATGGAAACATTAATATGGCTTATGTTGTAATAAATATGGGCAAGCATGTGAAGATGCCAAGAAAAAGTTATGCAATGTAGGACTTCCTCTATCCTCTATACTGTTCAGCGCTGGCTGCTGAATCTATAGCATCTTCAGCTTTATTATCATTTACGTTTACTCTACAGCCCTTTAATTACATTGTATTGCTGCATAAGTACGCAGCTACTTGTGTAATTATTAAGTAAGTATTTGTTTCGTAGTACTTACCTCTGAAATTAAAGTCTGTAGGTACTATACGAGTCATCCACAGCAAGTGAACCAATGGCTCCCACCTCATGCTCTCAGGTTTACACAGGCATGCACATTGTTTTATACCAGTTATGAAAAATAGCAACAAAAAAAATTTACATTGAATTTAAATAATTTTCTGAGTTATGCCTTGTTAGAAAAGAACCATAAATAATAGTAAAACAATACACTCGTGAATTAGCATTTTCAACGGCCTGTAAATACTGTTCTAAGAAAGGTATCGTCACCAAATTGTTGGGGGTGTACATGATCTGACTCTAAACCGGAAAAAATAATCTGAGTGCCCAAGCATTTTAGTAGCAAAATATACACCTAGAGACAGCCCTACTATAGCTTTATAAAAGATATAACTGGCAGCTTGCTGCTACTGATCCCACATGACCATCCAGGCAGCTTAAGCTGTGTCCGTTCCGCTGGTAAGTTTTGCAAATGTACATTCTACAAGTCTGTAAATGCTGTTATTTGTACATCATTATGTATGATTTAAAATGTTTAGAGCCAACAGAAACCAATGCATTTCCTATACACCCCCACCAATTTTGGTGAGGATACCTTTATTAAAACAGGATTTACAGGAAAATGCTATAAAATGAGTGTATTTTTTGCTATTATTTAAGTTTTGTAAAGAGGCATAACTCAGAACCTAAGCAGAATTCACAGAAAAATGTTGCAGTCTTTCATAATTCATAAAAAGCAACCAATATAGACAATTCCGAGAATCTGAGACTATAAGGTTGAATAATGTTTTTTGTCAAATTGGCTGTTTTCACATGAAATGACTCATACATAAGTACTAAATAAGTGTTTTCCAGCCAATTTTCTTATACTTATGTCTGAAAGCAAAATGGTTGCCTTGTTAAATACCTGCGATTTACCCAGTAAGTAATTAAAAGCCGGTAATATAAAGCGTCACCCATCTTTGATTGAGTGATTTGATTTGTTGGACCGTTTTTCCCGGTTGTTGATGGAGGACTTGTTCTCTCCAGCTTCCAGACCAGGTGTTCTTCCACACGGACTACCGGCCGCTGATCCGGGACACCAACGGCTTCGTGCTGGACGAGCAGACACAGCAGGCTCCCCACCTCATGCCCCCGCCCTTCCTGGTGGACGTGGACGGGAACCCCCACCCTCCCCGATACCAGAGGCTGGTCCCGGGGCGGGAGAACTTCGCCGACGAGCACCTGGTGCCCCAGCTGGGTTACGTGGCCACCAGTAAGACCCTGCTTCTCTGGAACTTTCCGTACTGCCTGGTAGTGCTGGGGCAAACTGCTAGCAAGGGGGTTTTAAAAGTTTTCATATTTTCTGATTCTGATCAAATGGTAAATGGTTGGCATTTATATAGCGCCTTTATCCAAAGCGCTGTACAATTGATGCTTCTCATTCACCCATTCATATACACACTCACACACTGACAGCGATTGGCTGCCGTGCAAGGCAAGGCCGACCAGCTCGCCAGGAGCATTTGGGGGTTTGGTGTCTTGCTCAGGGACACTTCGACACAGCCTGGGCGGGGGATCGAACCCGATCCGACTGCCAGACGACTGCTCTTACTGCCTGAGCCTCCTTTCCAGCACCCTAGAGTAAGCTTTCCCGGGGAGGCTGAGGAGTGTGATACCCCGATAATTGGAGTACACCCTCCAGTCCCCCTTCTTGAAAATGGGGACCACCACCCCGGTCTGCCACTCTGCAGGTACTGTCCCCAACCTCCACGCGACACTGAAGAGGCGTGTCAGCCAAGACAGCCCAACAATGTCCAGAGCCTTCAGCATCTCAGGGCGAATCTCATCCACACCCGGCGACTTGCCGCTGAGGAGCTTTTTGACTACCTCAGCAACTTCTGCCAGGGATATAGGTGCAGATTCCCCCGAGTCTTTGGGCTGTTGTTTGGGTTCAGGAGCTCTTCGAAGTGCTCTTTCCACCGCCCGGCAACCTCCCCAATCCGGGTCAGCAGTTCTCCTCCCCTGCTGAAAACAGCCTGAGACAAGCCCTGCTTTCCCTTTCTGAGTTGTCGGATGGTTTGCCAGAACTTCCTTGAGGCCAACCGAAAGTCCTTCTCCATAGCCTCCCCGAACTCCTCCCATACCCGGGTTTTTTGCTTCTGCGACTGCCGAAGCCGCAGCCCTTCTGGCCACCCGGTACCTGTCTGCTGCTTCAGGGGACCCCCGAGCCAGCCGAAAGGCCTCCTTCAGTTTGACGGCCTCCCTCACTGCGGGTGTCCACCAGCGGGTTCTTGGGTTGCCACCCCGACAGGCACCGATGACCTTCTGGCCACAGCTCCTGCTTGCCGCCTCTGCAATGGAGGCTTTGAACATGGCCCACTCGGACTCCATGTCCCCAGCCTCCTCCCTCCGGAGGTGGGTGTTGAAGACCTTGCAGACAGGGGCTTCCGCCAGACGTTCCCAGTTCACCCTCACTACACATTTGGGTTTACCGGGTCTGTCCGGCAGCCTCCCTGGCCACTTGATCCAACTCACCACCTGGTGGTGATCAGTTGACAGCTCTGCTCCTCTCTTCACTCGAATGTCCAAGACATACGGCCGCAGGTCTGATGATACGACCACAAAGTTGATCATCGATCTTTGGCCTAAGGTGCTCTGGTACTAAGTACACTTATGAGCTATCCTATGCTCGAACATGGTGTTTGTTGTCGACCATCCATGACCAGCACAGAAGTCCAATAACAAGACACCACTCGGGTTAAGATCAGGCAGGCCGTTCCAGGTTTCTCCGTCGTTGCCCACGTGAGAGTTGAAGTCGCCCAGCAGAACTATGGAGTCTCCGGGTGGCACCCTTTCCAGGATGCAGCCCAGTGACTCCAAGAAGGCCGGATACTCTGAACTGCCATTTGGAGAATAAGCACAAACGACAGTCAGAGCTTTCCCCCCAGCGACACGTAGTCGCAGAGAGGCGACCCTCTCGTTCCCTGGGTGGAACTCCAACACAGTGGCGCTCAGCTGGGGGCTTGTGAGTATCCCCACACCCGCCCGGCGCCTCTCACCCTGAGCAACTCCAGAAAAGGACAGAGTCCAGCCCCTCTCCAGGAGTTTGGTTCTGGAACCAGTGCTGTGCGTGGAGGTGAGCCCAACTATATCTAGTTGGTTACCGCTCCGCCTCCCGCACTAACTCTGGTTCCTTCCCCACCAGAGAAGTGAGGTTCCACGTCCCCAGAACCAGTCTGCAACGCCGAGGATCAGCACGCCCGGATCCCCGCCTTTGCCCACTTCCCGTTGGGCAAAGCACCCGACTAATGCCGACCCCTGCAGGTGGTGAGCCCACAGGGCGGCGACCCCACGTGACCAATTCAGGCTGTGCCCGACCGAGCCCCATGGGACAAGGCCCGGCCACCAGACGCTCGCTGACGAGCTCCCCTCCCGGGTCTGGCTTCAGAAGGGGGCCCTGGTTTCCCTTTTCCGGGCGAGGTATCTTGGTACTTGAGGCCGTATCATGGAGTCTTTGAATTGCTCTTAGTCTGGCCCCTCCACCGGGACCAATTTGCCTTGGGAGACCCTACTGGGGGCTAACGCTAGTGCGCACGACAACATAGCTCCCAGGATCACCGGGACACACAAACCCCTCCACCACGTTAAGGTGGCGATTCCTTGGAGAGGTGTATTCATTAATTTTATGAAATGTATTTTTATTTTTATTTTTTCAAATTGAGGAAAAAGATTTCAGCTTGTCTGCAATTTGTTTGAATCATTTCTTAAAGTGCAGAGAACTGTAGATCATACAACAGCTTACACAAGTTTTGATGGTGGAGAAATTTGGGATGCATTGTTTTGCAATGTTTATGATGCGTATCAAACATAATACTAGTGTACCGAGCACCGTAGTTCTGGCCATTGCAATACTGTATTTATGATGCTTGAAAGTTAGATAATGTTCGCAAACAAGCTAGTTATTCAGTTTTGATGTCATGTTGATAAATTAGATCCGACCATTATTTTCTGAATCATTTTCTAAATGGTTTTCATTGTCATAGTCAGCTAGTCTGCCTGTTGGCATCCCCCCCCCCGGTTTTTCTTCATTTAAGCCACTCATTCAAACAACAGCACATGCGGTGCTAGCGGAGAGTGTAGTAAGAGCTAGCAAAATGTCAGCAATTACACTGGAAAATCCCGCCAGTAAAATGGCCATGTGCACACCATGCAAGGCTTTAGTTTCGAGGGGTGGCACTTGTGTTGCCAATTTCAACCAGCAATCTTATAAAGCATTTGAAGGCGCATCACGTGAAAGAGCGCAGTCAGTTCATCAAGGCAAAGGGGGAACTGAGTTTTAAACGGTTCACAGGAGATCCCTGTTTATTTGTTGACATGTAAATTCAAACTACCGGCAACCTCAACGGAGCTTTCCACTATGCTGTGTCTACATAAAAATGAACAAAGTAGCTAATACATCATTTGGCAAATGCTGCTCGGAATATTACAATACGCTGTTTCCGTTCTAAACCAGCAATCTGTGGCCATTTCAGAGGGTTAAGAATGCAAACACTGCAGGGAATTGAATGCTAAAGTACTATAGTTATCAAATCATTTCTGTGTGTTTTAAATCTGTAACTGTTGGTTCACTTATGGCTTATTGTATAGCGTTTTTTCATCTGTGTTTATTTGTTGATGCACAAATTCAAATTACCAGTAAACTGAACATCGCTTTCCACTATGCGATATCTACATAAACATAAATGAAGCGATACATTTTCATTAGGCTATTTATCCATCGGATATTGAAAGCGAAAATTCCCTGTTTCAGCAAAAAATAGGCTGCCTTAATCTCACCACCACGTTTGTCCCGCGCCATATAAAATGCATTGGCAAAGTTTACATACAAAATATATGGAATTATACAGAGATCTATATTGGCATAAAGGTAAAATCGTCGCCTATGGTAAAATACACCTGCATATTATATCAGGCAAATATTGCGTGACCAAAGTTCTTAACATCAGCATATTTACAGATTTATTGCTAATCAAGTCTATAAAATTATCATTTTAACCACTGTATTTAAAAAAAAGACAATCGACCAGCATGCCTGGACAGAAAGGACAGGGACTTAACTACACCCTTCTGCAACTGTGAGGTTACACTGCACAATGTCAATGTAAATCTTTAATTTGGCAATTAGGCTATTATCTGACTTAGTGTTGACATTAAACTTTTAAGATGGCCCAAAATAAAGTTTGAAAATTAAATTTGAGGAGAAGGGTGACTGGTCGAAGGTGACAGTAACGCAATTAACCACACATTACAACAGTGGTATGCAGAAGAACACACAACACATCTAACCTCTAAGTGGATAGGCTACAGCAGCAGAAGATTTAATGAGTCTAAAAGTAAATTCCTAAACATTCTCAATGAATGTACAGTCAGTCCATAAATATTGGGACATCAACACAATTCTCCTCTTTTTGGCTCTATACACCACCACCACAATGGATTTGAAATGAAACGAACAAGATATGCTTTAACTGCTGACTTTCAGCTTTAATTTGAGGGTATTTACATCCAAATCAGGTGAATGGGGTAGGAATTACAACAGTTTCTATATGTGCCTCCCACTTTTTATGGGACCAAAAGTAATGGGACAATTGGCTGCTCAGCTGTTCCATGGCCAGGTGTGTGTTATTCCCTCTATCTCATTTTCAAGGAGCAGATAAAAGGTCTAGATTTCATTTCAAGTGTGCTATTTGCATTTGGAATCTGTTGCTGTCAACTCTCAATATGAGATCCAAAGAGCTGTCACTATCAGTGAAGCAAGCCATCATTAGGCTGAAAAATCAAAACAAACCCATCAGAGAGATAGCAAAAACATTAGGTGTGGCCAAATCAACTGTTTGGAACATTCTTAAAAAGAAAGAAAGCACCGGTGAACTCAGCAACACCAAAACACCCGGAAGACCACGGAAAACTGTGGTGGATGACAGAAGAATTCTTTCCCTGGTGAAGGAAAACCCCTTCACAACAGTTGGCCAGATCAAGAACACTCTCCAGGAGGTAGGTGTATGTGTGTCAAAGTCATCAATCAAGAGAAGACTTCACCAGAGTGAATACAGAGGGTTCACCACAAGATGTAAACCATTGGTGAGCCTCAAAAACAGGAAGACCAGATTAGAGTTTGCCAAACAACAGCTAAAAAAGCCTTCACAGTTCTGGAACCAACATCCTTTGGACAGATGAGACAAAGATCAACTTGTACCAGAATGATGGGAAGAGAAGAGTATGGAGAAGGAAAGGAACTCTCATGATCATGATCCAAAACATACCACCTCATCAGTGAAGCATGCTGGTGGTAGTGTCATAGTGTGGGCATGTATGGCTGCCAATGGAACTGGTTCCCTTGTATTTATTGATCATGTGACTGCTGACAAAAGCAGCAGGATGAATTCTGAAGTGTTTCGGGCAATATTATGTGCTCATATTCAGCCAAATGCTTCAGAATCATTGGACGGCGCTTCACAGTGCAGATGGACAGTGACCCGAAGCATACTGCGAAAGCAACCAAAGAGTTTTTTAAGGCAAAGAAGTGGAATGTTATACAATGGTCAAGTCAATCACCTGACTTGAATCCGATTGAACATGCATTTCACTTGCTGAAGACAAAACTGAAGGGAAAATGCCCCAAGAACAAGCAGGAACTGAAGACAGTTGCAGTAGAGGCCTGGCAGAGCATCACCAGGGATGAAACCCAGCATCTGTTGATGTCTGCGTTCCAGACTTCAGGCTGTAATTGACTGCAAAGGATTTGTAACCAAGTATTAAAAAGATTTATGATTAGTTTGTCCCATTACTTTTGGTCCCTTAAAAAGTGGGAGGCACGTATTGAAACTGTTGTAATTCCTATACTGTTGACCAGATTTGGATGTAAAAATACCCTCAAATTAAAGCTGAAAGTCTGCAGTTAAGGCACATCTTGTTTGTTTTATTTAAAATCCATTGTGGTGTATAGAGCCAAAAAGATGAGAATTGTGTCTGTCCCAATATTTATGGACCTGACTGTATATCCTCAATTGTGGGGAAATAAGCCCTGTTTAGGTGTCTCATACTCTTAGTTTTCTCACCTGCAATAAAGTGAGTGTATTAATGGCCATCACCTGTATGATAAGAAGAAAGGTTAGGATTTTCATGTAAAAACGTTGGAAGGTAATCGTTTTGCTGCATGTGCAGGCTGCACGTGGGGCTTCGAGCTGCAGAGTTCTGTTTTCTGTTTCTAGTGGTTTCTGAAATAAGGTCACAGCTGCAGAAAAAAAACGGTCAGTTACATCTTCACTAAGTCTCACCAGGAGAAACCGAGCATGTTCAGGAGCGTCGAGAATGCGGAATATTGATGCCAAATTTACCAGAGAAATCCAACCTAATTCCACACTCAATCCCAACTGACACAGGATGCCAAGCTGGGAAGAGAAAATGAGTTACTGCCTGAAGGTCAGAGGTGTGAAACTCAAAATAAATTTAGCTTATTTGCTCACAGGTGCCATACCTTTCGTTTAATCTGTATGTAGTATGGCTTTTTAAAATGTAACGCAAATGTATCGCCCCTCAGTGCAGCGGTAGTTGCCAGCCTGCCTTATGTGTACATGCTTTCACTGAACAGTGACATGAAGCACATACTACAGAACATACAGTGGCTTCAGAAAATATTCTGAACACTTTTTGTACTTTATTGTGCTGTAGATTTAATTTTTAATGTTTTTTGAAGTTTGAAAATGTATTAAAAATCTAAAACTAAAATTTCATTTACATAAGTATTCAGACCCTTATTTCAGTACTTTGTAGAAGCCCCTTTGGCAGCAGTTGCAGATTTGAGTGTTCTTGGGTGCGTTGCTCCAGCTTTGCACCCCTAGATTTCCTTCAAGGACCTGTATTTGGCTGCATTCATTATCTCTTGATTCTGACCTGTCTCTCTGTCCCTGCCACTGAGAAGCACCTCCATAGCATGATGCTGCCACCAACTTGCTTCACCGTAGGGACGGTATTAGCCAGGTGATGATCAGTGCCTGGTGTTCACCATAGGGATGGTATTGGCCAGGTGATGATCAGTGCCTGGTGTTCACTGTAGGGATGGTATTAGCCAGGTGATGATCAGTGCCTGGTGTTCACCATAGGGATGGTATTAGCCAGGTGATGAGCAGTGCCTGGTGTTCACCGTAGGGATGGTATTAGCCAGGTGATGATCAGTGCCTGGTGTTCACCATAGGGATGGTATTGGCCAGGTGATGATCAGTGCCTGGTGTTCACCATAAGGATGGTATTGGCCAGGTGATGATCAGTGCCTGGTGTTCACCGTAGGGATGGTATTGGCCAGGTGATGAGCAGTGCCTAGTGTTCACCGTAGGGATGGTATTAGCCAGGTGATGAGCAGTGCCTGGTGTTCACCATAGGGATGGTATTAGCCAGGTGATGATCAGTGCTGGTGTTCACCGTAGGGATGGTATTAGCCAGGTGATGATCAGTGCCAGGTGTTCACCATAGGGATGGTATTGGCCAGGTGATGATCAGTGCCTGGTGTTCACTGTAGGGATGGTATTAGCCAGGTGATGAGCAGTGCCTAGTGTTCACCGTAGGGATGGTATTGGCCAGGTGATGATCAGTGCCTGGTGTTCACTGTAGGGATGGTATTAGCCAGGTGATGATCAGTGCTGGTGTTCACCATAGGGATGGTATTAGCCAGGTGATGAGCAGTGCCTGGTGTTCACTGTAGGGATGGTATTAGCCAGGTGATGATCAGTGCTGGTGTTCACCATAGGGATGGT